>NC_054704.1:53521337-53576337 GCF_016097555.1 Gigantopelta aegis
CTGAGCGCTCTCACACTTCGATTCTCATCGCGTAACCCATTAGTTGTTAATCTGAGCGCACCCGTCGTAAGTCGGGAGTTAGGAGATTACAAAGCAACCGTCAAGTTGGCCAACTTTCTGCTGGTAGTTGACAGTCTGAACCTAGCAAAAGTCAATAATATATTTCTGGTCTCAATCGCTGCTACACCCTTCGGCAACAAGAGTAACGGCATTCCGATCACTACTAAATGCCAACAAATTAAGGTTTGATATACGACGAAGTATTGCCAATAGCCAAGCCAATGTGTATTTACATGCTCACATACCACTGGAGTTTCGAGCATGTCTGTCCCGGGTCCGATCTCTGTATAGCCAGTGGCCTGACCCGGGACAGTGAAGTATTGCAACGAGAGTGCATGTTCTGATATCAAGTTGACCCTTTGGACTGTTGATCGGATAAGGGTTGCTCATAATTAGTTTGTAAATGTGATGAATGTGATCAGTTGTAAATGTAAATAATTATGATTCATTATGGTGTGAACGTTTTCATCTCAAGTAAAGGGTGTTAGACATGCTTTAAGTTTGAAAATTCAGATTAATAACTATAATAGCATTTTAAAGTCAGTTCATACTCCTGTCTTGGATGAAAGGGCTGACATACGTTAGAACCTGCCCTCACAGGGCCGTAGCTAGGACTTTTTGTTGTGTGTGTGTGTGTGTGTGGGGGGGGGGGGGGGGGGGGGGGGGGGCGCAAATGAGTAGTTAAGAGTCTAAAAATCCTTAAACGGTTAAGAAGAGAATTTTCTTTAAGTTTCTTATAATGCTTTCCGGATTTCTTGCCCCCCCCCCCCCCCCCGCTAGCTACGACCCTGTCCCCAAGGCAGGCATGCACCAAAACAACTTGCTATGAATGTCCATGTAAAATTAAATTACCTTGACCTAATTAATTCGGTGGTAGCCGACCTGTTGCTCAAATGAAATTTATGATGACGCATTGTAAAGCACCAAATATGAGCTGCCACATATTAAAAAGACACAAAAAAAACCACACATGCAAATTTGAAAAATGCTGATTAGATATGAAGAGTTTATTTGCCAACAAGAATGGGCGGTGAATTATGAACCTATTTTATCTTATTGGTTAAATGTGTTTCTAATTTTAAAATGACCCCAAGCGTAACCATGACATAAGGCACGCGATTTAAAACAGGAATCAAAAATACACAATGTATTTACTTTTCACTTCACCCTCAAAAAATAATTTGAGCTATCCGCGTGCGCCTTAAAGGCGCTCAGTCACGGATGGTTGACCTAATTAATGACCCAACAAAGTAAGACGTCCCTTTGTTTACAAAAAAGTGTAGAAAGGTTTTAGGCGCGAGATATAAACAGACATTCCTTCTACAGACGGCGAGAGAGCCATATATCGAGGTCAAGGCCAGATCTCCTTTGTAAGCAAAGTACTCGTCAGTGAGTCATGGCTACATACCTCCAGCCAGTGGTAAAGCGTTCGCTTGATGCGCGGTCGGTCTAGGATCGATCCCCGTCGGTGGGCCCATTGGGCTATTTCTCGTTCCAGCCAGTGTACCACGACTGGTATATCAAAGGCCGTGGTATGTGGTACTCTGTCTGTAGGATGGTGCATATAAAAGATCCCTTGCTACTTATGAAAACATGTAGCGGGTTTCCTCTCTAAGACTATATGTCGAAATTATCAAATGTTTGACATCCAATAGCCGATGATTAATAAATCAATGTGCTCTAATGATGTCGTTAAACAAAACAAACTATTTCTGTATATATACATACCTCGACGACTATTATAACTTCTTTTGGAACCAGACTTATACAGAGGTTGTGTATTAAATATGTCAGTGACAGAATAGTAATTGTCATATGTTACATTTTCTGTTATACACGTAGTTTAGTATTGAAATACTCCGGGCACTGTGCTGTTAGCACCAGTATATATACTATAAATAGTAACTCATCCATCTTGTTTGGAGATGAAATTTATGCATGCAATTCTATTAACAATGTCGAGTAGACACTAGACCCATTTCTCTATCTGCAGAATTGATGTATGAATATTTTTTTTTTATATCAGAAGCTTTCGGATCAAGGAGCATGATGGAATTACAAAGTTAAGCCGTATAGGCTTCACACTATGGGTTTTACAGCGTGGAATTCTGAACAGAATGTATTGGTCTTCGAGATGATTCTCCTTTTAATGATGATTCTCTTCGAAATATGAACATTTGATCTTTCAGTTGCCTCTCCTTAATGTTCGACATTATCCAACTTTGGCCAAGGTTGAGATAAATTTAGAAATTTCACATCCATCAGCAAATGAGTTTCATTCGGATTTTCTGTATTTATGTGTTTTCCCGCAACTTAACACGCTCGTTGCCTTGCACTTCTGCAGTACGTCTGTGTTCGTTGTATTTATGAAACCTTCATGGACGTTATAAGAATCGGGGGTGACTCTAAGGCTGAAGTATATCATACATATATAATGTCTATATATTATTTATAATTTATTATTATTTATCTATTTTCTTACACACCCGTTGGTAAGAACATCATTCGTTAATTTTGATAACACATACATATTATACTCATATACGTGAGTTAACATTTTAAAGACATACGACTGGCTGCTCCTAGGTGATGACCAGGTCACCAATGCTATACATCCAATGAAAAACTACACGATGGAAATCGATTAGATAGTGACGTATAGTTAACCTGACATTCATGTGTCTGTAACGCGCAAGTCAGCTACAAGTGCAACGGCTGTAAATAACTTTTAGTCGAAAAAGATGTTACAATTTGCTTAAAACCTGGTTTTTGACGATATGTAAGAAATAGAATAATACATTCGTGTCCGTTAGATTCCATTTATCTCACAACTCGTTTAAAAACGTATCAAACTCGCTTTCGCTCGTTGTGAGATAAATTGTATTTAACGACCACTAGTGTATTATTCTCTACCTCTCAGTTTTAAAAAGGAGAAACGGGATGTCAATCACAGGTTTGAATTGTGCTACACACTACTAAAACGCAAGACAGCAGGTTTATATTTTATATCAAGGCCGCAGACTATAACCGTTCATAGCGATAACATGTCTTTATTAAAAATGTAACTGTATTTGTATTTTGCATTAGTAAATGATATGGTAAGGCAAGATTTGAGATTTGGCAATTTAGACTAGACGGGTCGGGATCTAATTCAGTGGGTAAAACGTTCGCCTGATATCCCCTCGGTGGACCACCCATTTAGTATCTAATTGTTTTCCCGTCCCAAACAGTACCCCATGACTTATATATATATACGGTCATGGTATATGCTGTCCTGTCAGTGGGGAAGTGATTATATAAAAATTATTTCCCTTGCAGCTAACAGAGAAATTTTCTCTAAGACTATATGTCAGAATTATCAATTATTTGACATCCAAGAGTCGATGATTAATAAATCGATGTTTTGTAGCAAAAACAAATTTCAACTTTAGACTAATGCATCAATTCTTCAATATCCTTTGGCTGTGCTAGCTAATCTTTGTCATGTATTATTCCCCACGTTAACACCCAGAAAGACCTACATACAGCCAGATGGAAAGTCGACGGCTGTATTGTGGAATTGATAGCTTTCTGTAACCTGTAGTTACCATGTTTATGGCCTACAACCAGATTCCCGTATAAACAGTAGTTAAGTCTCTGTGTGACTACAAAAGCACAAAAGAAAACCCCCACCAATCAATCAAACAAAAAAACCCCAAACAAAACAACAACAACCAAACAAACAACAAACAACAACAACAAACAACAACAACAACAACCCAACAAACAACAAACAGATCCCACCTAAAAAAACAAGAACAACACAAAACTAAAACCAAAAATAAAACAAATTATAAAACCCAAATAATCATCCCTCAACCCCCTCAACCCCCAACCTCCTCAACAACCCCCACCAACCCCCTCAAACAAACAAACAAAACAGAAACAAAACAATATTTCATAGAATTGACAAGACTATTTAAGGTAAACTCATACTTTGATTGTTGACCTCATGCGACACTGAAATTTAACTTTTTATTAGGTAAACTAAAAAGCATTGAACGAACGCGCACCGAAATATAATATGAACTGTATTAAAACCATACTGACTTCACTGGAAAATGAGGATTAGGTTTGAATAGAAACAAGACTGGGCGAGTCAAACATATGGTAGTTTTGACAGTTAAAGAAAGGAAACCCGCTACATTTTTCCATTAGTAGCAAGGTATCTTTTATATGCACCATTCCACAGACAGGATAGCACATACCACGGCCTTTGATATACCAGTCGTGGTGCATTGGCTGAAACAAGAAATAACCCAATGGGTCCACCGACTGGGATCGATCCCAAACTGACCGCGCATCAAGCGAGCGCTTTACCACTGGGCTACGGTGGAATACAAATCTAGTATCAGAATTAGCGGGTACGAAGTTATTAAATTATTCAATTAAAACAATGATGTTGAAATCCCTTCGGGTGTCTTCTCACATGTGTTTTCTTTTTATTTAACGTTACAAAAGTAACAAAAACACAATTCGAAGTCGTTGGGTTTTCTTTTGTTTTTTGTTTTGTTTTGAGTTCGGTTTTGGGGAGTTTTTTGTGTGTCCAATATCAAACATTTTCTTTCAAGCTTCTTATTGCATCACTATATAAACTGAACCATCCAATACTTAAAAGTATTTTTTTTTTAACCGGCCTCGGTGGTGGCGTGGTTAGGCCATCGTGCATAAGCCTAGTAGATACAGGTTTCGCAGCCCTGTACCGGCTCCCACCCAGAGCGACTCAATGGGTATGTCATTGTATGTCATTGTCGTGCTACCTGTTTTGTAACCCTGTCCCTTTTCCACTAACATTTCAGTAGAACTGGCAAAGGAGTGAATGTACAAAATCATTGTCAAGTATGAAAATATACTCAGCTTCACTATTGAAGGGTCACTCATTTGTTAATACTACACGTTAACGATGCCCGTCCAACACACTAATTATGAAAGAAGGAATGTATGGCCTTCGTGGATTAGGCCCAGAGTGAAGTTTTCTAAGTAGCATTTGGATTTCAATATGAGTAATGGTACTTCCGGTTAGAGGCCACAACAAAATAGTAAAAGTTATGCAAACACATATACCTACTATCACCCCAATAAATGGGTTGTCTCAACGCACCCATGTCTGAAATTCTGTATGTTGTGCCCGTGCAATGCGTTCTCACCAGGGGTATAAAAATGCTTGCCATCCACATATTCACGCACACTTCAGTTGAAAATGCGTCGTGTTTTGACTAATGTTGAGAAGGGCAATGGAGTGGGTCGGATACAGATTGAACACAGTCAACGAGAAGTCACGAGGCACTTTAATGTCAGTCAGAGTGTGACTGGGTGGATGACCAACGACTTAAAATGACTGGATCCGTTTCCTATTCACAAAGACCAGGGCCAGCATTAAGCAAAGCAAAAACATGACGCATTTTAAACTGAAGTGTGCGTGAATATGTGGATAGCAATCATGCACACTTTTCAGTGTGCAAACCTAGTACTGGCTAGTATGTATTTATGTATGAATATCTATATATTGTATTGTATTTAAATCGAACTAGTACACACACAAATATTATTGCACTGGCGCAGAGGACAATTAAATCCTTTCTGACCTCACAAATTGTTTCATGCCGTTCCTGGGACTCGACCCTATGGCACCAAATCGCCAGCAACTTGCAGACTTACCATGATACGTTCTGAGCTATTGAGTCATCCATGTATGTATGTATGTATGTATGTATGTGTGTGACGGTACATGCTCTTAATTTCTTTTCGCCTGTGGCGATATTAATTGTTTTAGAAGGCCGTGTGCAGTTCCAATTGCACTTAAGCCCAGATGGGCAACTTCTTACGTGATACCTTGCGCGACGGTCATCGAGCTTTTCTAATACACACCCAGCCCAGGTGCGGAGCCATGTGGCTAGTAGTTACGTAATATCTCCGGTAGTGCTGTTTATGGCCAGGGGATTGCTCGCGGTATGGCGACAGCCAGTCTGACGATCAGAGAAAAATATGCCGGCATGGTGGTTGTGGAAAATCCACATGATACGTGAGGTACCGCCTTGTACCCCCAGGCGATATTCGCTGTCTCTGAGAGTTTTGAATAAATAGGTAGGGTTTAGAGATATCTGGGAGAACTAGGAAGGCTCCAGGGGATCACGGACGTCGTCCACTGAACGATCTATATTAGTTCAGACGGGACTTTGGTAAATATATATTTCTTCTCTGTGTATAACCTTGATGTGATTGATGTGACTTTAAACATGTTAATACTGTATTATACCAATATTATTTAGACTGTGCTGCCGGTCATCTGACGCAGTAATCTGTAGGCTCACTGTCCTAAATAATTATTTAAAGCTTAGCCAGTCATCCTAGAGGACCTAGGTAAACTGTAGGTTATTGTCTTTATTGTGATAGGTACCAGTATTAATTCTGTGTTACAAGGTTATTGAATGAGTAGTTAGGGTTAATTAAAAATTAACCAGTTAGGAATAGAGTTGAAATTCCTTTATTAATTAAGTTCTCCTGGAAGCGTTTCTCCATTATCACACGTATGTGTGTTAGCGTTTCTCAATTATCACACGTTATTGAACGAGTAGTAAGGGTTAATTAAAAATTAACCAGTTAGGAATAGTGTTGTAATTCCGTTATTAATTAAGTTCCCCTGGAAGCGTTTCTCCATTATCGCACGTGTGTGTGTTAGCATTTCTCAATTATCACACGTGTGGGTGTTGTGTCACGGTAAAGTGATTAGCATATTGTGTAAACTAGACACCTAGAGATTAACTAATTAAGTGATCAGTTCTGGGTTGTTATTATTGTTGTTATGAATTAACTACTGCGGCACAGCGGATATAACTTGCCTGTTACAGAGAGATCTAATAGATATACAGGTACGGGTATTATGGAATCCCCGTGACAGGAGTAGAAAATTGGGGCGCTCGTCCCGGATCTGGAACGGGACACGCATATTTAAAAAAAAAGTATTGTTTGTAAATGGGGGCTTTATAAATTATTTTTACAAATAACTAGAAGTAGCAACGTTGTTCACTAGAAAATTAATTAATAATAAGTGCGTCATATCTAAACATGGATAAGAATTTGCTGGATATGCCTACGCTCAGTGTAGTGGAGATTAAGCGAGCACATAAGGCCGAGTTAGTTGAAATCGCTGGTGAGCGAGAAATTGATTTAACATCAGCTAAAACCTTAGGAGAGATAAGGACAATTATTATCCAGGAAGTTTTTGGTGATAGTCCTGTTATGGAAGACAGTGAGATTGTTCCAGAGATAGAGATAAATGAGTTAAGTGTGGAACAACAATTAGCTTTTAAAAAGCTTGAGTACGAAAGAGAAGAACGTGCATTAGATAGAGAGAGAGAGAGAGAGAGAGAGAGAGAGAGAGAGAGAGAGAGAGAGAGAGAGAGAGAGAGAGAGAGAGAGAGAGAGAGAGAGAGAAAGAAGAGAGGGATAGAGAAGAGAGAGATAGAGATAGGGAAGATAGAGAGAAGAATAGAGAAGATAGAGAGAAGGATAGAGAAGAGAGAGAGAGAGAGAGATAGAGAGAGAGAGAGAGAGAGAAGAGAGAGACAGGGATAGAGAATTCCAGTTAGCAAAATTAAAAGTGGAACATGAGTTAAAGTTGAATACTGAAGAAGTTAGACGTGAGGCAGGAAATGGTTTTAACATGTCGGAGGCTTATAGATATGTGCCTGTATTTGATGACCAGGAGGTAGTTATGTTCTTTCAACTTTTTGAACGGGCCGCTAAGCAGCTAAATTGGCCGCAGTCTAAGTGGACATTGTTAGCCGTGTCTAAGTTTAAGGGGAAAGCTAGTGTAGCTTATAATTCAATGAGTGATGATCGAGCAAGTCAGTACGACCTAGTTAAGACAGCAGTGTTGAGGGCGTATGAATTACGACCTGAGGATTATCGTTTACGGTATAGCGAGTTGAGAAAAACGCAGGGTCAGTCTTATAGTGAGTTTGTGGCTAAGAAGGCAGGGATGTTTGATAAATGGGTGGTGTCTCATCAGGTAGAGTCATATACCGAGTTACGGGAGTTGTTGATCTTACAGGACATTAAAAATGGATTACCAGTTAGCTTAAGTATTCATCTAGAGAATCGTGATGTCAAAAAGATAGAGGAGGCAGGCATAGTGGCAGTTGATTACGTGTTAATACACAAAGCTCAGGCAGTACAGGGTAGCTCTTTACAACAGGGTGATAAGAAGAAATTTCAGCCAGGTTTTCCCCGGGAAAGTAACTATCAGGGAGAGTCATCTAGTTGGTCAGCTAGTCAGGCAAGGAATGCACCTGGTGGGCAAAGTAAGGATAAGCCTGCATTATCAGCCAATGCACGAACTTTTCGTCCACATTGCAGTTACTGTAAAAAGGATAACCATCTTGTCGGGGACTGTTTTAAAAGGAAACGCGATAATGCGCACGTGGTCGGTTTAGTGAGGTCAGCTCCGTTAGCGAGAGAGTTAATGGTTAGTCCCATGGCAGAAAAAGTAAACCCGTATGTGTCCACTGGTATGGTTTGTGATGTGAAACAAGAATTGAGTCCTAAGGCAATATCAATCTATAGAGATACCGGGTGTAGTCAGAGACTGATCACGCAAGAGTGTTTAGCTGGTATTGAAAATTCAGATACAGGACGTAGTTTTTCTTTAACCTCAGTTACTGGAGAAAATATGGTTGTCCGGTTACATAACGTTTTCTTGTGTTCGAAGTTTGTGACGGGATCAGTCGTTATGGGTGTTATGAAGGACTTGCCCGTTGAAAACATAGGAGTTTTGTTGGGAAATGATTTGACTAGTCAGTGTTGTCAGCCGAAATGTGACAAGTTGTTAATTAAAGACAGCCCTTTACGAGTAAAAGAGTGTGAGGTTGATGAGGTTAGTTATCCTGCGTTATGGCCAGAAGGGTAACACGAGACCCAGAGGATATTTGTGATTTGTCTGATACGTGTGTGAGCCATGAAATTGGAGTGGATGAGGTTATCAGTAAAATGGTAGATAAGTCAACGGACGAATTAAATGTGGTGGAACCTGTTGATCTCCCGCAGAGGGTAAATGAACCAGTTGTGTTTGATAGAGGGGACTTACATTGTAATAGACAAGAGTTAGTTCTAGAGCAGGTGGCTGATCCAAATTTGTTGGCAGCTCGCACTACATTGTTAACTGAGAACAAGGGAGTATTAATGAATAAGAGAGTTAGAGATAGGAAGGCTAAGAAGCATCTGAGCCATGCTCAGAGCAAAATAAAATCAGTGTTTGACAGGAAGACTAGGAGTCGGAAATTTAAACCAGGGGATAAGGTGCTGCTGTACCTTCCCATTAAACGGGGTTCTGTGCAGAACAGGTATTTCGGGCCCTATGTTGTGCACAAACGGGTTAATGAGACAGGGTATGTGATAAACACTCCTGATAGGGTTAGGAAAAGTAGGTATTGTCACATCAATTTGCTAAAAGGTTATTTTGACAGACTGCCGATAGTTCCAGTGTTACCGGTCCAAATTGAGAGTCACTCAATTTCCTGTGATGACGTCAAAACTGCAAAGATCAAATTAACCAACAGCCAGATTCTAGCAGACTTGAGCCCCCAGCGAGCAAAGTTGACTACGTCGAAACAAGACAATGTTTCCATTTGTCAGGACCTTCCAACGGTTACCAATACCTTAAGCCAGGATGTGCGCTTGGAACCCAACGCTACACCGATTCGACAGCATGCCTATCGGAAAAAACCTGGAAAACGTGCGACACTGAAAAAGAAAGAAACGAAGTTTCAGTGGTCAGGTGAATGCGAGAAGTCATTCAACCGTCTCAAGCAGATGCGCTACTCGTCTCCCGTGATGGCAGCACCAGACTACCGAATGCCGTTCAAGCTAGCTGTGGATGCCAGTGACGTGGGTGCTGGAGCTGTGCTGTTCCAAGAAGACGAAGACGGACTGGACCATCCTAATGAAAGCCTCCAACCAGAGAGTTTTGAGATGGAGTCTTCTTCTGCAAGAATACCCAATTACCATTGAACATATCAAGGGCACATTCAATGTAATCGCTGATGCCCTGTCCCGAAGTTGAACGTTATGATAATGTGTTGACATTCTTGATTTCTGTTTTGTTTATATATATTTTATTTGTATGCCAGGGACTCAGAGACTCAGTGTGATTACTGGTAGTCACCTTATTATTACATGTGTTATAAATGCCCGGATGCGTCGGTTAACGCACCTTTTGTTTTAATGTAGTATAATTCCCTATTCTTAGAGTAGAGGAAATATCCTTTTTGAGGTGGGGGTGTGTGACGGTACATGCTCTTAATTTCTTTTCGCCTGTGGCGATATTAATTGTTTTAGAAGGCCGTGTGCAGTTCCAATTGCACTTAAGTCCAGATGGGCAACTTGTTACGTGATACCTTGCGCGACGGTCATCGAGCTTTTCTAATACACACCCAGCCCAGTTGCGGAGCCATGTGGCTAGTAGTTACGTAATATCTCCGGTAGTGCTGTTTATGGCCAGGGGATTGCTCGCGGTATGGCGACAGTCAGTCTGACGATCAGAGAAAAATATGCCGGCATGGTGGTTGTGGAAAATCCACATGATAAGTGAGGTACCGCCTTGTACCCCCAGGCGATATTCGCTGTCTCTGAGAGTTTTGAATAAATAGCTAGGGTTTAGAGATATCTGGGAGAACTAGGAAGGCTCCAGGGGATCACGGATGTCGTCCACTGAACGATCTATATTAGTTCAGACGGGACTTTGGTAAATATATATTTCTTCTCTGTGTATAACCTTGATGTGATTGATGTGACTTTAAACATGTTAATACTGTATTATACCAATATTATTTAGATGGTGCTGCCGGTCATCTGACGCAGTAATCTGTAGGCTCACTGTCCTAAATAATTATTTAAAGCTTAGCCAGTCATCCTAGAGGACCTAGGTAAACTGTAGGTTATTGTCTTTATTGTGATAGGTACCAGTATTAATTCTGTGTTACAAGGTTATTGAATGAGTAGTTAGGGTTAATTAAAAATTAACCAGTTAGGAATAGAGTTGAAATTCCTTTATTAATTAAGTTCTCCTGGAAGCGTTTCTCCATTATCACACGTGTGTGTGTTAGCGTTTCTCAATTATCACACGTTATTGAACGAGTAGTAAGGGTTAATTAAAAATTAACCAGTTAGGAATAGTGTTGTAATTCCTTTATTAATTAAGTTCCCCTGGAAGCGTTTCTCCATTATCGCACGTGTGTGTGTTAGCGTTTCTCAATTATCACACGTGTGGGTGTTGTGTCACGGTGAAGTGATTAGCATATTGTGTAAACTAGACACCTAGAGATTAACTAATTAAGTGATCAGTTCTGGGTTGTTATTATTGTTGTTATTAATTAACTACTGCGGCAGTACATTTGTCAGCGTAGGTTAATACAGATTCCAAAGTGTATTGTGTTTTTGTTGTGTTTTCTAGTGAACTAAACGTGCTATAATAATATATACTTGTATAAGATCTTATCTCTGATCATACCTAGAGACGAGCCACAGCGGGTATAACTGCCTGTTACAGAGAGATCTAATAGATATACAGTTAGGAGAGATATTTTGATAACCGTGTTTCATTCAGTTACGGGTATTATAGAATCCCCGTGACAGTATGTATGTATGTATGTATGTATGTATGTATGTATGTATGTATTGATGTATGAATATCTATATATTGTATGTATGTCGAGGTTGACTGTTACATACATAGATATTAACGCACTGGCACAGGGGATAATTAAATCCTTTCTGGCCTCACAAATTGTCCCATGCCGTTGCTGGGACTCGATCCTGTGGCACCGAATCGCCCGCAAATTGCGAGACTAACCACGATGTATGTATGTATGTATATATGTATGTATGTATGTATGTATGTATGTATGTATGTATGTAGGTGTGTATGTCCTGTTTTAAATTGTTATTGTACCAGAATCTTACATAGGCGCATTGTGATTTACGTCCAATACGGGAAACTACATAAGCTACGAATTCTTCGTAACAAGAAAACATATCCTTTATAAATCAGGAAATGAACTCTAGATATCACGTATTCATTTGTATTTCTTGATGTTACGATTTTATTCTGATTTCTCAGTATAAACAAAAGTGCATTTGTTTCTTTCAAAAACTAGATTTTCCAATGCCAAGAACGCATTTATCAATATCAAGAATTATTGGTTAAACGGTAGAAGAGGGCCAAGATAAACAAACTCCATCGTCAGAAACTTTTTAATTCATTGTAAAGCTCATCTAAATATAAAGCTTATTGATAAGAATGATCAGATAAGCAATAATTTGTCCCTACCAATAGCTGCACTTTGTTCTGACTTTGGCACGAAAACCAACACTGTGCAAAACAAGAGATTTTAATCATGATATATTTGGACTTGCACTTCGGAAAGATTTTAGATATGCCATGCATTGTGAACCATGTAAATGATTGTGAACCCAGGCCCAACCAATCGATAATCTGACCAATCAAAGGAGAAAATTGAAACAACTTCTTACAGGGCACTGTCTGGAGTGCGCAAGGAAAAAGTGGAAGAAATCAAGCACCATAACTAACCTTTTGAAATTCTGTGACGTAAGAAATGCGATCTAAGTATAGGACACATAGAAATGGGATTATGCCACTGATGGTTACAATTACTCAGTACTTCATCGATTGCAATTTAACCAATTGTTTCGCTTTCAGCGGCATGACGAGTATTATTAAATACACAGAATTGCACTTACATAATAATAATAATAATAATAATATGCATGTATTTAAATGCAATTACCGAAAAGGAAAATCAGTCTGAGAGAAAACATGCATTACAAATTCCTCCAGCTTTGTAGAGCAGCAGAATAAAAAATGCTATACTTGTACGTGTTTCTTGGATTTGAGGGCAACCGTTATGTCAGATCAATTTCTGTTATTTTCATGCGCTGTTAATGAAGACATTTTATTTATTGTTGAATCTGTAGAAAAGAAAATTACTGCCCATTGAATTGCTAACAAAATCGTACTGGGCCCTAAATAACAGGGAGGATGAGTGTTAAACCAAACTCAGTGGACGAAACAACACACTTTTCAGGACTAGTGCTTATGAAAACGCCATTCAAATAGCATTACGTTAAAGTCTGGACTTTATTAAAGTCTAGACTTTAACTTTTATAAGCAGGTTACATATTTCGAAGCTATCTTAGCCCTACTATATCGTAAAACCGTCGGGGACTGTGATGTGTGTCGACTGTCGTGGAGTCTGAGATTTTAACGTCATGGCAACGCCATGTACACACTGCATGCATGTGACGTCATTAGAGATTTGAGACTAGATTCTACATGTTGTATAAGCACTTGCCCTGAAAGATCTGGGAACCTCCCCCATACATATCTTGGAACATCCGCCATACAATTTAGAAAAAATGTACTCATCAAAATATTACCTAATAAGATGTTATTAGGTTTCTAACTTTAATGCCATACAAATTTCATGTGTCTGATGTCATTAGAGATTGAGTCTAGACTAAAGGTTTAATTAGCACGGACCCAGCTTACCAGGAGTACGTCAGTCGCGGTGAATTGGTTGGAAGAAGATACCGGTATGTCCCAATAGGGTCCATTTAGTTGAGTCCATGAGCGACTACAGAATGTTTTCGAAATCCGAAAAGGACACCAACGATATTCCAAGATACACTGACATGCATTATATAGATGTTTTCCATAGTATTTTAAAATTCGGTGGCAGGGGTGATATAATTAAATCGATAACAAAACAACAACAACAACAAGAACCTAAAAGGAAAATCCCAACACCCTGTCAAAATTGAGACTAAAATGTTCACAAGAGATTGGAAAGGAAATAGTTTATTTAACGACGCAATCAACACATTTTATTTACGGTTATATGGCGTCGGACATATGGTTAAGGACGACACAGATATTGAGGGAGGAAACCCGCTGTCACCACTTCATGGGCTACTCTTTTTGATTAGCAGCAAGGGATCTTTTATATGCACCATCCCATAGACAGGATAGCACATACCACGGCCTTTGATGTACCAGTCGAAGTGCACTGGCTGGAGCGAGAAATAGCGCAATGGGCCCACTGATGGGGATCGATCCCACACTGACCGCGCATCAAGCGATCGCTGTACCACTGGGCTACGCCTCTTCTCCACAAGAGATTGATGCTTTTAACAGACACATACATTCATGGTATTCAAACCAAATTAATCGTTTTTAAAAAAGAAGTGCCAAGAGGAATTAAAACACAATTGCCGTGGACAGTTGCAAGGGTTGTAACACCCACAGTGTAATACGTTCTGAGTGGTCGGTAATACATTCATTTTGTATATTTTTTTTAATATTCCTGTATTCCAGGTCTAGTATGCTTACCAACGTTCTGCGAAAACTTGACGGAGAAGACAGTAAGGTCCCGCCATCTTTTGACCAAGGTATGTTATATAGACCGTGTTAAATAGTCCTTTTAAAGGCGCATTGTCCAATTAAATATTATATAAAGTACATCTGGCTGACACTTACAGGTTTTTTTTACTAAGACTATTCATGTCTGTATATCCGGTATGTCCTTGGTTGTTCTAAGCTCTATACAGAGCGTTATGTAACCAGTTTCTTTTAATCGTCAGTATGATAATTCGGAAAACATCGATTCTTTATTTGCCAAAAACTGGTTTTCGGTTTTTTTAATCTCACTGCCCCCTTTTCTTTTACTCCTTTGAATTCCATCTCATTTCTTCCCGATCTGTCAACGTTTGATACGTTTTTAAACAACGCGTTTTAAGATGAATGGTATATAACGGACACGAATGTATTATTATATTTCTTACATATCCTAAAAAACACCCAAGTTTTAAGCACATTGTAACATCTTTATCGACTAAAAGATATTTACAACCCTTTGCACTTGTAGCTGACTTACGCGTCATAGACACATGATTGCCAGGTTAACTATACGTCACAGTGTAATCGATTTCCATCGTGCTGGTTTGTATTGGACGTATGGCATTGGTGACCTGATCATCACCTAGGAGCAGCCAGTCGTATGTCTTGAAAACGAAAACATCGATATCATTGAAAATATTCATATAAAATTCTTAAGACACATCCTACCAGTTACAAAAAGGCATCCCACTATTCATGTTATATGGAGAACTAGGCAGAAGACCCCTTAAATTAATTATACAACAAAGAATTATAAGTTTTTGGGCCCGTATCGTATCTGGTAAACAAACAAAATCATCGTTTTTACTGCATGAATTAATGTTACATAACTCTTCCGTTAAAGGGACATTCCTGAGTTTGTTGCATTGTAAGATGTTTCTGAAAAATAAAATATTCTACGATTAAACTTACATATTAAATATATTTTCTTGTTTAGAATATCAGTGTCTGTATATTCAATGTGTTTCTGGTCATCATAATATTTGTAAGAAGCTCAAATTAGATTTTGACTTCAAATTATTTCGTACGTACGAAAAAATATATTTTAGGAAATAAAATGAAATTTAACCTAGTACAAACATTAGAACAATCAGAAACACGTTTAATATACAGCCACTAATATTTTATGCAGAAAAGTATATTTGATATGTAATTACAATCGTTAAAAATCTCTTTTACTCGATAACATCTTTAAAATTGCAGCAAACTCAGGAATGTCCCTTTAATGGATATAGTTATAAATGGATACAAATGGTCGAAGATATATTTAACCAGCTAGGCATGACACATGTTTGGATGTCACGGAACTTTTCATCCATAAAAATACTTCTTAAGCAAATAAAATTAAGACAAAACGACCAGTTTTTACAAAAATGGAATAGTAACATAGCTTTATCACTAAGAGGTAAAATGTACTCTATATTTAAAGAAAACCTTAGATTAGAAAAATATCTTATTATATTACCTCAAACATTTTGGGCTATATTTCTCAAATTTAGAACATCTAACCACTACTTACCAATCGAAATAGGACGCTGGAACAACACCCCATTAGAAGATCGAACGTGCACATTATGTAACAATAATGATATTGGAGACGAATTTCACTTTTTTATCACATGTACTTATTTCACTAACTCATTAACTAAGCCATATTATTATAATAGACCAAGTACGTTAACATTTAACCAACTAATGACGATTAGCAAAATAGGTGTTCTCAAGAAATTATGTAAATTAATAAAACAAATTATTGATAAATACAGTAAACCCTAAAAGACCACTGGTGTATAGTTATGTATAATGTCTATCACTACCCAAGTATACATATATATATATATGTGCGCGTCTGATTAGCACATTTTGGTAGTAATTACAATAATGTGACATTACATTACTTTATTCTAATTGTATTTTATTATTGCCTTATTATTCTGTTGTATTTGTATTATACTATTGTCTCTATTACTGTATTGCATTTGTATTAATACCATTGCACTATTGTCTCCTGTAACTCCTATCTTGTAACTACAGTTTATATACCATGTTCCTCATATGCCGTTGTGTAACGGCCTAGGCATAATAAAGTTCTGTTCTGTTCTGTTCTGTTCTTGAAATTGTTAACTCACGTACGTGTGGAAACAACTATGTGTTGTCAAAAATAACGAAAGGTGTTCTCACCAACGGGTGTGTAAGAATTCCAAGTAATTGAGGTGCAATATTATTCGCCAGATAATACTGCAGGCAACCGCTATCAGTGAAATGTCTATAAATTAAACAAACACCTGGTTGAACTTTCCAAAAATTATATCATATCTTGACGAGATGCATCTTGCAATCTCTCTTTCGCTGGCTACACAAAACAGTGTTCGTAATGGAACTGATTACGAAATGCATCCTGTAATCTCGCCTTCGCTGTCGAAATAAAATAGTGTTCGTTATAGAACTGATTACAAAAATAAGCTTTTATTCGTTGTCTGATTTGAAAATTATGGGTTGTAAACTGCCGGAAATATTTGTACGTGATAATTCACTCATAAATAAAATTGTCCGTGACTAGACGTGAAAAATGTAGTATATCAGGTAAGAAATTTAATACGTTTTAGACAAAAATATCATACACATTTGTAATAGGACCAAATACATGTAAATTAATGCCAATTCCAGGACTGTACGACCGATATCTGGGAGGGGCACAGTGTCTAGTGGCACAAGCCATATTAAAAAAAATCTTTATTTGAATATAGAGTAGAAAACACCCCCAGCACAGGCCCCCGCCCCCATTTCGATCACACGGACTTGAATACACGAAAAGATTGAATTACAATGTTATAAATGTGATGACCCCCCCCCCCCCCCCCCCCTCCGACCCCCCCCCCCCCCACACACACACACCGCTAACTTAAAAATCAGTTTAATATATAGCTGACTCTCCCGCTGCTGTTATTTCTAAACTTCTGTACGACCTGTTCATCCTGTATTGATTTTCAAACGTAATAAAACATATTAGTTGATGGGGATGAGGAGTCAATTTGTTGGTTTGTTTTTCTACTTAGTAGTTGTGTTATGACGGGAAAAACACTCTAAAAATTAATTAAGTGCCAGTAGACGTTCTGGCAATTCTCTGCTGATGTCATATTATTATAGCAAGTTTTCACCTATGATCATCTTAAGTGCATAATTATATAAGCGCTTAAATATCACTTCATGAAACAGGGTCCAGGCCTATAGAATACAGGGGAGGGGAGGGGGGAGGGCTTGTATCACACACTGGACGACAAAAATGTACGTTGTTTTCTCCATCTCTGTGGTATTACATATTAAACATATAGAGGCTATTTCATAGGTTTTTTTAATACGATTTTTATGTCAACGAGCGATGTGTAAAAACCATATTTTCATGAGTTGATATAAAAATCGTATTCGAAAAAAACACCATTTTGCGTTTTACTAACATCTTTCACTTATCCTATCCAAATTTAATTCACCATGGTCTTTTAAAAAGAAATATGAATAAAAATTATCTTTATTTAGTTATTAAAATAATAATTATTTAATAATACTGCTGTGCAAATATATCTGAAAAAGAGATCCTGTCGAAAAGCCTCAGAAACAAAACATGAATCGAACTGCAAGTTAAACTTTAACTTACACTCAACGACAGGACATTGTGTCATCATTATTTAAAGCTTCATACTCAGTCAGTTTTATATATTTTATCGTAATTGTACTTCATATCCATTTTAAATAGATGCAGTTGTTTAAATTACATTTGTTTTGTTTTTTCAAATACCATCAGATGCATTGGTAATCATAAAAAAGATGAAGGGACACTAACCTCAATAATTAAAACGTAATAATTTACAAGGGAGACAATTGAATCATGAATTTATTCACAAAAATATAAATATGATTTCTATATTTTCACTAAAACTAAAATACAGTAAAAATATGACTTTTCACTGAGTATCACTTTTATGATTTCTGTAGATTTGTTGCAAGCATATTTTATTGTACAAAGAACAAAAGAATTGGGCACAAGTTTGACTACTTACGAGGCCCTCTTCTATATTCATACAATATACTTGGCGACCTATATTACATAGCTGTAAATATAAACTACGTGTATACATTCAAGGATAACCAGTGGAAGGAAATGTATTATCTGTAGATCTATATATCTCATAGCTATGTATATAATATATTTTCTTGTGTAGAATACCAGTGTCTGTATATTCAATGTGTTTCTGATCGTCCTAATATTTGTAAGTAGACCAAACTGGATTTGGTATCCCAGTAATTTCATACATACGAAAACACATATATTAGGACATAAAATAAAGTTTGATCTAGTACAAACACTATATGACGATCAAAGTGAGTGAGTGAAACTATTTGTACCTGCCCATGTACCACGAAGGTTTCAGGCACGCCCATCCTGGGCTTATCATCTGACTTTCACCAGTGACTGACTAACCGGCCTCGATGGCGTAGTGGTTAGGCCATCGGTCTACAGGCTGGTATCTACTGGGTTCGGATCACAGTCGAGGCATGGGATTTTTAATCCAGATACCGACTCCAAACCCTGAGTGAGTGCTCCGCAAGGCTCAACGGGTAGGTGTAAACCACTTGCACCGACCAGTGATCCATAACTGGTTCAACAAAGGCCATTGTTTGTGCTATCCTGCCTGTGGGAAACGCAAATAAAAGATCCCTTGCTGCTAATCGGAAAGAGTAGCCCATGTAGTGGCGACAGCGGGATTCCTCTCAAAATATGTGTGGTCCTTAACCATATGTCTGACGCCATATAACCGTAAATAAAATGTGTTGAGTGCATCGTTAAATAAAAAAATTCTTTCTTTCTTTCACCAGTGACTAAGTTTAATATACAACTCAGGGTTTCTAGATTATGATATCCGCACTCCCATGGCTAGTGATGTTCAATATTCGGCTAGTAAATAACTACTATCACATTGCCTGATGGCTAGTGAAAAAATTTTGTCAAATGCTGCATTTCAGTATATTTTGTAAATATGAATATCCTGCCCCCACCCCATCCCCAATTTTAGTGTTTTTAAGCTCTAGCTCTCTCTTTAGGTGACATAATTACTATTAGTAAAATTGTATTAACTTAAAGTAAAGTAAGGCTAGTGAATTTTTAATCGTGGCTAGTAAATGTTAAAAATCACTGTTCCCATGGCTTGAGGATTTTTATAACAATTCTAGAATCACTGCAACCAGTAATATTTCATTTAGAAAATATATTTAATATGTAATAACAGTCATTAAAATGTCTCTGTTGGTCGACATCATCTTAACAGTCGCCGAAAACTCGGGATAGTTCCTTTAAAGAAATATACCCAAAATATTTTCTAGTCCAGAATTAATTTTGCGGAGTATGTTTATCTGGGACAGAACTAGCACGAAATAGTTAAAGCCGCAGACCCTAGTTTCAGTCCGTGAAAATGGACACTAAGTTTAGTTAATCTACAAACCTGCAACACATTTGGATAATGTCATAACACAGAAGCTAAAGTCTGTGATATTTCAACTGTCCAAACATAAGCTAGAGCTTGACTTTTTAACCATTATTTCTCAAACGAACGTGCGTTTTTAAAATTATGAAAAATGCATTTTGGGGAATTACAAAAAACATGGATGAACAGAAGCACTTCAGGTGTACGAAAATAAATATTCTATATAGTAAAATGTAAGTACTTCTAATTTAAATTATGAAAAACGGCTTTAATTGTGAAAAAATACGTCGTAGTGTTTAAAAGCTAGGGTCTGTCATTTTAATAGACTAGCTAGACATGATGGACTTTCTAAGACGTAGACGTGTTACCAGAATAGTACAGTTATTTAAAAGAAGCAAAAATAAACTAAAATATAGGGAAAAGCGTTAATTACAACATATAAATAAATACATATAAACAGCGTATTAAAATTTGGTACATGTACAAACAAAACAACTCGTTAAGAAAAGTCTCTTAAGACTGAGTAGATAGAAACTTTACGTTAGATCCCAGAAACACATTAAAAAGAAAGAAAGAAATGTTTTATTTAACGACGCACTCAACACATTTTATTTACGGTTATATGGCGTCAGACACATGGTTAAGGACCACGCAGATTTTGAGAGGAAACCCGCTGTCGCCACTACATGGGCTACTCTTTCCGATTAGCAGCAAGGGATCTTTTGTTTGCGCTTCCCACAGTCAGGATAGCACAAACCATGACCTCTGTTGAACCAGTTATGGATCATTGGTCAGTGCAAGTGGTTTACACCTACCCATTGAGCCTTGCGGAGCACTCAGTCAGGGTTCGGAGTCAATATCTGGATTCAAAATCCCATGCCTTGACTGGGATCCGAACCCAGTACCTACCAGCCTGTAGACCGATGACCTAACCACGACGCCACCGAGGCCGGTACGACACATTAAGTCGTGTATACTCAGCATCACTATTGAAGGGTCATTCATATTGTTAGTACAACTGAAGTGTGCGTGAGTATGTGGATGGCAATCATGCACATTATTATACCCATGGTGAGGACGCATTGCACGGGCACAACATACAGAATTTCAGACATGGGTGCGTTGAGACAACCCATTTGTTGGGATGATAGTAGGTACACGTGTTTGCATAACTTTTACCATTTTGTTGTGGTCTATAACCGGAAGTACCATTATTCATATTGAAATCCAAATGTACTTAGAAAACTTCACTCTGGGCCTAATCCTCGAAGGCCATACATTCCTTCTTTCATAATTAGTGTGTTGGACGGGCATCGTTAACATGTGTGGTACTAACCAGGGCCGTAGCTAGCATGGAGGCAAGGTGGGCAGTTGCCCCTCCCCACTCCCCCCAAAAAACACAATTTGGAAAGCATTATATAAACTTAAAGAAAAGGAGTTTTAGACTATTAACTACTCAGTTGCCCCCCAAAACAAAAAATCCTAGCTACGGCCCTGCTAACAATATGAGAGGCCTTTCAATAGCGACGCTGAGTATTTATAATAAATTGTTTTTTAACAAAATTATTTTACTTAAAATGTAAATTTAATTTTCAGATTTACCGACATTTGTTGAGTGTGCCATATATGTCGACAGCTTTGATTCAATCAGCGAGGCATCGATGGTATGTACATTATTTTCGAATTTATCCATCCATCCATCCATCCATCCATCCATCCATCCATTGAAATTAATCCATCCATTTATTTATTATATATTATGCAGATGACTGCTTATTACAGGTAACCACTTAAAAATGTTTGCTTCTTAATAAAGGTGTTTGCTTAATAAAGGTTACCATTTGATAAATAGAGAATAATACATGAGTGACCGTTAGATACCATTTATCTCACAACGAGTTGTGAGATAAATGGTATCTAACGGACACGAATGTATTATTCTATTTCTTACATATCCGCAAATACCAGGTTTTAACATCTTTTTGGACTAAAAGTTATTTACAGCCGTTGCATTTGTATCGAACTTACACGTCACAGACACATGATTGTCAGGTTAACTATACATCACAATGTAATCTATTTCCACCGTGTTGCTTTTCACTGGCTGCTTGGCACTGGTGACCTGGTCATCACCTAGGAGCAGCCAGTCGTATGTCATGAAATTGTTAATACACATTCGTGTGTTAACAACCCATGTGTTATCAAAAATAATGCATGGTGATCTCACCAACGGGTATGTAACGCCCTCAATAAAGGGGGCGGGACGTAGCCCAATGGTAAAGCGTTTGCTTGATGCGCGATTGGTTTGGGATCGATCCCCATCGGTGGGCCCATTGGGCTCTTTCTCGTTCCAGCCAGTGCACCACGACTGGTATATCAAAGGGTGTGGTATGTGCTATCCTGTCTATGAGATGGTGCATACAAAAGATCCCTTGCTACTAATGAAAAATTGTAGCGAATTTCCTCTCTAAGACTTATATGTCAAAATTACCAAATGTTTGACATCCAATAGCCGATTAATAAATCAATGTTCTCTAGTGATATCGTTAAACAAAACAAACTTTATTCAATAAAGGTGATTGCATAATAAAGTTGACTCCTTAATGTAGCAGGTTTGAAAGTACAGTATCATTGGCGGATCCAGAGGGGGTCACAGAGCTATTGTATCCAAGGTACCCACCCCACAGTCCGTTGAATTTAAAAAAGTGCATCCACAACATATAACACTAAATTGCCCTATAAACACGTCTTGGAGCATTTTTATTTAAAAATATTTTGGGGAGCATTATCCCTTCAGAAGAAGCTCGACCCATTGCCTTCGACAAATTGCCCTTTTTGGAAAATTTGTGACCCCCATCTTTTACAAAATCCTGGTTTCGCCCCTGACATTACTGCTAAGACTACACCCTGATTTGACTGTATACTACTTTAAAACCAGGACTACACGGTGAGTCTGCTGCTGCACATGGTATGGAATCAGCCCGGCCTTAAGTATCTCTACGACGTGCCTTACTTCGAGGTGGACCCCAAGAACATGGAGAAGATCTGGATCCCCGACCTCTACTTCCCCAACGAAAAGAAAGCAGCCTTCCACAACGTCATGATGCCCAACAAGATGATGCGCATCTACCCAGACGGCAGCTTGTCCTATTACGCCAGGTATCGTGTAGTTAAAGGCGCATTGTCGTCTTTTAGTTATCGTGTAGTTAAAGGTGCATTATCGTATTTTAGCTATCGTGTAGTTAAAGGTGCATTGTTGTCTTTTAATTAAAGGTTCATTGTCGTCTTTTAGTTATTGTGTAGTTAAAGGTGCATTGTTGTCGTTTAGTTATCGTGTAGTTAAAGTTTGTTTGTTTTGTTTAACGACACCACTAGAGCACATTGATTAATCAATCATCGGCTATTGGATGTCAAACATATGGTAATTCTGACTCGTAGTCATCAAGAGGAAACCCGTTACATCTTTCCTAATGCAGCAAGGGATCTTTTATATGCACTTATCCACAGACAGGACAGCACATACCACGGCCTTTGGTGTACCAGTCGTGGTGCACTGGCTGGAACGAGAAATAGCCCAATGGGCCCACCGATGGGGGTCGATCCCACACCGACAGCGCATCAAGCTAGCGCTTTACCATTGGGCTACGTCCCACCCCCGTGTAGGTAAAGATGCAGTGTCGTATTTTAGTTATTGTGCGGTTAAAGGTGTAGTTTCGTCTTTTAGTTATTGTGTAGTTAAAGGAGTATTGTCGTATTTTAGTTATCGTATAGTTAAATGTTCATTGTTGTCTTTTAATTAAAGGTTCATTGCCGTCTTTTAGTTATTGTGTAGTTAAAGGTGCATTGTCGTCTTAGTTATTGTATAGTTGAAGATACACTGTCGTCTTTTAGTTGTCGTGTAGGTAAAGCTGCATTGTCGTATTTTAGTTGTCATGTAGTTAAAGCTGCATTTTAGACTTTTAGTTATCGTGTAGTTAAAGCAAGCCAGACGAGCCCTCTACCGAATGAGCTAAATCCCACCCTCTTAATAACTCCATGATATACAATGCGCTAAAAAACGTGATCATCTATACAGATGAAAATGGCAGTATGTCCTACTGTATTTGAAAAAACCCCTCAAAAACCCCACCCCTAAAAACCCTAACAAAGCAAACAAAACCAATATAAAAAGTCCACAAAAAACAATGTCGTATTTTCATAATTTATCATTTTCAATGATGCAGAAGCAGAGTATGACAAATATTTTGAAAAGCCACTAGCCACAGGGCTAGTGGGTTTGTGAAAACCACTAGCCCACCAAGATAAAGCACTAACCCAAATTCCTGATCAATTATAACTGGATGTTTATATAATTTTTGTATCATTACACATTTACGAGTATAACAGTAAAATAAAACAAACACTTAAATCATGTTGTAACTTTCAGTTTTGTCGTGTCGTACGTTTGGTCTTTTGTCAAGTGTGATCCATTGTCATTGTCCCGTTTTCGCTTTTGCCCTCCCCCTCGGGGAAAGATAATTGAGCAAATTCATGGTTGGTATCTAAACCCACTATCAAATTAATTAAATTTAAATGAGGGTACGACAATGTGACACACGGTAATGGATGGTTCATTGTATTTGGTTGTTGGTTATACATTTAGGGCCTACTATTTATGTCGCCAAGAACGGTGATGCCAATGCAGAAGGCAGCCTGTCATAATGATCAAGTTAGGCATCATTTACCGGCACGAATAATGTTGTCTTTTAATAATTAAATTTTATTATCTTCATAGACACGGTCGACTGCCTGGTATATTACGCCATGTACCATTTATTTTCAATGTTCATTGTCGTATTTTAATAATTTATTATCTTCAAAGATGCAGACAGCGTCATGTCGTGTCCTACTCGATGTCAGGTATTATTAGTGATATATCATCGTATAAAATATTTAAACGCTGGCCCCACCTAGGATATATTCTGATACTGACATTTCTCCAACAGTTTGCAACAAAAAACATTTTTCTCCAACTATATACATTAAAGGCTACTTTAAACTGGATGCGGCAGTGCGTGCGTTTTGGGTATATACACCACAAACGATTATTTCATTGCGGTTGAACGCACTCATCCGGTCTAAACACTCTCACTGAAACTAATGCATTTCAATTTGGTTAGTCGCACGCACGCGACGCATCCATTATATATTGGCCTTTACTATATAAAATGCTGTCGTGTTCTAACAAATAAGATAAGTTCTGTTTATTTTAATATTTTAAGATGCAGTCAAATCGTCTTTGTTTGTAGGTTGTCCCTAACATTCAGCTGTCCGATGAACCTAAGGTTTTATCCATTTGACAAACAAGTCTGCGCCCTCCAGATGGAGAGCTGTAAGTATAAGAACTATATATTGTAGTCTGACTGAAAATAATGACGTTTAAGGCACTGTAACTGCCAGTATTTCTTATTTAAACAATTGATAGAAATGTATGTGAAGTTACAAGCCAGTACTACCATAAACTAAACCACTACTACCAACAACGACAAAAAACAACGTTTTACCTCCCAAACAAAACCCCCACCCCACCCCAACAAAGCCACAAAACAACAATGCCCCCAAAACAAAAAAACATAGAACGACAACAACGTCACGAACCAGTGTCTAAAAGAAACAAAACACTAACTCAAAAATCATTTACAACATATTTATTTATACACACAAATCTCTCCCCAACCAATACATATAAACATTACATTCATGTAGACGTCACTTACACTATATTTAACCTATGTTGATATCCGTCTTCAAAATATCACAGATTATCATAGAATAAAATAAAATATCTTTAAAATAAACATTCAAAATTAAATATTAAAAATGTTATGATTTAACACATGACAGTTCACAATCACCGTTCACCATAATCATCATCATCCTTCATCAATCACTGTCATCACCGTTGTCGTCATCATTATCCACCAATCACATTCATCGTAGTCACCAGTCAGTAACCACCATTAGCATCGTTCAACGATCACCATCATCGCCCTCGTCGTTATGACCATTCACTGATCACCTTCCTCATCGTCACCACCGTATCATCGACATCGTTGTTGTGACCATTCACTAATCACCAACGCATTCATGATCATTCACATCAATGTCACCACCGCCACCACTCATCATATTTATCATCGGCTTCTTAAACCAAACACTGAAATACAATATACCATATAACAACAGTAACAACTAAAACAGCAACTAAAACAAAAAGAACTAAAATAACAAAGCAACAACAATAAACACAACAACAACAATAAACAAAACAACAACATTAAAAACAAACACTACAAACACAGCAACTAAAATAACAATAACAATAAAAACAACAATAACAACTAAAGAAACAGACATTAAAACACAACTAAACGAAGAATAACAACAACAACAATAACAATTAAAACAACAAAAGCAACCTCTAAAACAACAACAACAACTAAAACAACAATGACAAGTAAAACAATGACAACTAAAACAAAAACTAAAACAATAACGACTAAAACAGAACTATAACATCAATAAAAAGTAAAACAACAATAACTAAAACAACAACTAAAACAACAATAACGACTAAAGCAACACTAAACCAGAACTAAAACAACAATAACATCTAAAACAACAATAACAACTAAAACAACAACTAAAATATAACTAAAACAATAATAACAACTAAAACAACAATAATAACGATATCTAAAACGGCAATAAAAACTGAAACCACTAGAACAACAATAGCAACTGAAACAACAATAACTAAAACAACAATGACCACTAAAACATCAACAACAACTAAAACAACAAAAACCACTAAAACATCAATAACAGCTAAAACAACAATAACCACTAAAACATCAATAACAGCTAAAACAACAATAACTAAAACAACAATAACAACTGAAACAACAATAACTAAAACAACAATAACCACTAAAACATCAATAACAACTAAAACAACAAAAACAACAAAACACACTAAAACAACAATAACTAAAACATCAATAACAACTAAAACATCAATAACAACTAAAACAACAATAACTAAAACAACTAAAACAACAATAACAACTAAAACAACAATAACAGCTAAAACAGCAATAACTAAAACATCAATAACAACTAAAACATGAATAACTAAAACAACAACTAAAACAACAATAACTAAAACAACAACTAAAACAACATTTAACAACTAAAACATCAATAACAACTAAAACATCAGTAACAGCTAAAACAACAATAACTAAAACATCAATAACAACTCAAACATCAATAACTAAAACAACAATAACTAAAACAACAACTAAAACAAAACTAAGACAACAATAACTAAAGCAATAATAACAACTAAATCAACAACAACAAAAAGAGAACTAAAACATCAATAACTAAAACAACAATAACTAAAACAACAACTAATACAACAATAGCAACTAAAACAACAACAACAACAACTAAAACAACAACTATTAAAGAGAACTAAAACATCAATAACTAAAAAACGGTAACAACTAAAACAACCAACTAAAATAACAACTAAAACAATAACAACCAATAACAGCAAAAATAACAATGAAAACGACTAAAATAATAACAGCAACAATAACAATAAAACAACAATAACTAAAAAAACAGCAACAACTAAAACAACAACTAAAACAGAACTAAAACAATAATAACAACTAAATCAACAACAACTAAAACAGAACTAAAACATCAATAACTAAAACAACAATAACTAAAACAAAAACTAACACAACAATAACAACTAAAACAACAACAACTAAACTAAAACAACAACTACTAAAGAGAACTAAAACACCAATAACTAAAAAACAGTAACAACTAAAACAACAGCAACTAAAACAACAACTAAAACAATAACAACCAATAACAGCAAAAATAACAACGAAAACGAGTAAAATAATAACATCAACAATAACAATAAAACACCAATAACTAAAAAACAATAACAACTAAAACAACAGCAACTAAAACAACAACTAAAACAATAACAACCAATAACAACAAAAATAACAATGAATGAATGAATGAATGTTTAACGACACCCCAGCACGAAAAATACATCGGCTATTGGGTGTCAAACTATGGTAATGCAAATAAATAAAGTGATGATCAACATCAATATAAAAATTCAAGATTTAAACAAAAACAGTGCAAAAACACAAATATCACAGAATTTTACAGATACTGAATTTTACTCAAAATTTTATTTTTGTGCTGTATTGGCCATTCTCAAAGAGAATGTTACACCCCTGCACCACGGTGAGGTTACAGCACGCACAGGGGAAATAACAATGAAAACGACTAAAATAATAACAGCAACAATAACAATAAAACAACAATAACAAAGACTACAAAAACAACAATAAACAACTAAAACAACAATAACAATAACGACTAAAAGAACAACGACAACCAACAACAGCAACAACAACAATGAAAAGGACCAAAATAACTAAACTAACAACAACAACAATAACAATAAAAACAACAACAATAACTACAAACACAACAACTAAAACAACATCAACAACAACAACTAAAACAACAATAACGACTAAAACTACATTAACAATATAAACAACAATAACAACTAAAAGAACAATAACAATAACGACTAAACTAACGTTAATAACTAAAACAACAATAAAAAACCCAACTAACAACAGCAACAATAACAACTACTAAAACAATAATAACAACTAAAGTAATAACAACAACAACTAAAACAACAAAAACAACAACAAAAACAACTAAAACTAAAACTAAAACAATAACAATAATTTAAACAACAATAACAACTAGAACAACAATAACTAAAACAACAATATCAACTAAACAACAATAAAACGACAATAAAAACTAAAACAATAAGTACTAAAACAACATAATGAACAACAATAACAACTAAAACAACACCTAAAGCAACAATGAAACAATAAAACTAAAACAACAATAGCAACTAAAACAACTAAAACAACAACAATAGCAACTAAAACAACAACTAAAACAATAATAACAACTAAAACAACAATAACCAAAACCGCAACTAAAACAAAAACGACTAAAACAACAACTAAAACACCAACAACTAAAACGACAATAAAAACTCAAACAATAAGTGCTAAAACAATTAAAACAACACCAAAGGCAACAATGAAACGACAATAAAACTAAAACAACAACAGAAACAATTAAAACAACAACTAAAACAGTAACAATAACTAAACAACAAATAACCATTAAAACAACAATAACAACTAAAACACAACTAAAACAATAGCAACTAAAACAGCAACTAAAACAACAATAAGATCTAAACAACAACAAGTAAACCAATAACTAAAACAACAATAACAACTAAAACATTAAATTGTTTCAGTTGTGTCTCAGTCACAG
The DNA here is from genome assembly GCF_016097555.1 of Gigantopelta aegis. Taxonomy (NCBI): domain Eukaryota; kingdom Metazoa; phylum Mollusca; class Gastropoda; order Neomphalida; family Peltospiridae; genus Gigantopelta; species Gigantopelta aegis. The sequence continues at coordinate 53,550,846 of NC_054704.1, forward strand.
TCTGTATCCTTAGAAAAGACATAATTCCTTCATATCTTTTGCCCCCGTTTTGTTTTAGTTGGATTCGACTCTGAGAAGGTCGTCTTAGAATGGGCCAACACTTCCACACCAGTGGACATCAACGAGCAGATCGTCCTGCCACAGTTCCAGGTGACCAACAAGGACAGCAGAGAGTGCGACCATTCCAGACCTAGAATAGGTGAGTGATGCAGGTCTAAATATAAACTAGGACACATCTAAAATGTTTGTCTCTAGTCCTTCCCACAGGGAACGCCTTTTTTTCATACTATGAACTTTACTACACGTTATTTATTTCTGAGCCGATTGTTTTCTAAATCGCACAGTATTTTTTGTTATTTCCAAACCATTTTCCCTTTTTTTCTTACGTGAAACCAAAACTGCAATTATTTACACAAAATATTTTTGTAAGAGGATGAGACGGACTATAGGACAGAGGTTAATGATTAAAGCGACAGACTCTAGTTTTTAAACACTACTACTGTTTTTCAGTTAGATATTACTTGCATTTTGTTGTTTAGATTATTCATTTCCACACTTCCAAAGTGTTTCTGATCCCGTGCTTATAAAACATTTAGTCCAGACTCAATCTCTAATGACGTCACATGCATATAATTTGTATAAACACCAGACCAGGCCATCTTAATGTTTATAATACCATGAAATGCTTTGGGTTTTTAAAACTAATTTTTAAAACGCACATACCTACGAGAAGTAACGGTTATAGAGACGAGCTGTAGTCTATTTTTAGAGGGTATATCCCCGTTTCAACGTCACAGGCTCTTGTTTCACTCTATAGTAACTTTATCAAGATGTGTTATACGTTTGTAGATTAACCAGACAGTTTTACTTAGTGTTCATTTTTTTCACAGGATGAAGCTAAGGTCTGAGATTTAAATGAGAAAGAAAAAAAGTTTAAAAGTTAAAGTTTGTTTTGTTTAATACCACAAAAAAATCATATTGATTTATTAAGTAATCTGCTATTGGATATCATACATGTGGTAATTTTGACAGTGTTAGACAGGAAACTCGCTACATTTTTTCCATTAGTAGCAAAAGTAAAGTTTGTTTTATTTAACGACGCCACTAGAGCACATTGATTTTTAATCTTATCATCGGCTATTGGACGTCAAACATATGGTCATTCTGACACTGTTTTTAGAGGAAACCCGCTGTCGCCACATAGGCTACCATTAGTAGCAAGGGATCTTTTATATACACCATCCTACAGACAGGACACCACATACGACCACCTTTGATACACCAGTCGTGGTGCACTGGCTAGAACAACAAATAGCCCAATGGACCCACTGACGGCACTGACGGGGATCGATCCCAGACCGACCGCGCACTAGGCGAGCGCTTTACCACTGGGCTACGTCCTGCCATAATTGAGAAATAAGTCAGTGTGGTAGTCGTCCATCTTTTGACGAGCTACGTCCTACTAACAGCGCGGAGTTTGAATCCCAATAAGCCTGGGCCCGTGCTTATAAAACTTTTAGAGTCCAGACTCAATCTCTAATGACGTCACACGCACACAATTTGTATGGCGTTGTCATGACATTACTGTCTCAGACTCTATTAGAGTCTCGAGTCTCGACTCTAAAAGCTTTATAAGCACCAGGCCTGGCCTAGTGCTTATAGACTCAAGACTCTAATAATCTGAGATTTTAAAGTCGTAGAACCTAGTTTTAACACCTCAAAAATGAACTGCCCCCACAACCCGTATTGGAGACAATCCACGAATTCGGCCAAAAACGATAGAGATATTCGAGCAAAATGAGCTTGTCCGAAACCTTTTTACATTGTATTAGTTGTAATCAATATAACAATGTGTAGTGATTCGTTTGCAACCCTTTATAGCTTTTTGACAGTAAAGCTAATATGAATAAATGTTGTTATACAGATTCAGACATATTCGTTTAATTCGGGCAAAAGTGGAAGCTGGTACGCCTATGTGGTTAAGCTAAAAACGACCCTTATACTGTCCCCACCCGCACCCCCACCCCCGACACCCTAAATGAGCAAAATATTTTTGTTGGGTTATAATAGGGCCTACTATGCAAACAAAAATAATCCTTCAAATAGTAAACATATTACTGTTTAAACATTTGGCTAATTCTTTTATCCAAATGACAAGAAATCACGTTCAAACGCATATTTTGTTTTTCAGGAGAGTACGCTCACGGACCCCTCCCCTAAACGTCTCGCTCGCGTGAATAACGGCCCAGATAATGCCCCCCCCACCACCCCCCCCCACACTTAACGGGCCCGTCCCCCTAAACGTCTCATGCGCTGTGAACCCTTGTGCCATGCTTATTATGTTCATTGCCCCCCTCCCCGCCCCCCCCCCCCCCCCCCCCCAACAAAGACACTTAGAAAAAACTCTTCGACAAGCCTGCATTTCGTTGTAATACAAACGCAAGGATGCCCAGAAGCACATTCGGATGTATCAAAATGGGCAATCTAAACAATAAAATATAAGTAATGTTTGATTTCAGTTGTCAAAAATTTAGCTAATTATATAAAAAAATATACGAGTACTCTGCTTTTTGAGCGCTATAGTCCTTCGCAGCCTCCATTTAAAGCTTGTTGTTTTTTTATTTGTGTGTTTGTAAAGGGGAAGGTGGGGGGGGGGGGGAGTGTGTAAATAATTTCAGTTTGGTTTTACTTAAAAAGAAAATTAAAAGTGTTTTGGAAATAACAAACTTATACCATTTTTAATGTGCAATTTAGAAAACAATCAGCTCAGAAATATAAATAACTTGTGGCACATACTGTTGTAAGAAAACCAAGTTCCGTGGTGGGAAGGACTATAGACGGACATCTGGACAATTCATGCACCCGAGTACTCTGCATTTCGAGATTGATTATAGGCCTAACTGTCCATTTTATTTTATTATATACTGTATTATAATATATATGCGGGTGTTATGCAAATACATTATTATTATTATTATTATTATTGTTATTATTATTATTATTCGTATGCATAATACCAAACAAACTGGTGTCAGCAAACAAATAAAAACAAAAACCATACAACAACAAGAATTAATAATAATAACAATATTACTGTTCAGGCCAGACGGAGACACTTCTTCTTCGTCGTACGCTCTGCCGGGGACCTTCAGGGGTTCATTTGTAGGCCAGACTGCTCTTTTCTCTGATTCTGGTAGGTGGGACAATGTTGCAGGAAATGTTCCACAGTCATGGATGCTGTACCACACTGACACTCCACCCCTTCTTGTTTCTGAAGAAACGTCTTAATGCATTCTAACCTATACATAGGAATAAAACGACTGTATAATAATACAGTGTATCATCCATTAATGGCTTTTGTAGGAGATATCGCTGGCACTATAATTTGCAATATATCCTGCGATATTCTCCTAGGAAATATCGCTTCTTATAATCTTGATTGGTCAAACTGTAATCACAAAACAATATTTTGTTACGTCACTGTGTATGTTTCAGCACTAAAGCTATCATTAATGACGTCACGCTACTATCGTTCTGCTAGTTAACGAGTCTACCACTGCCAGTGGTGTAGCGTGGGTTGCCAGCGCCCGGGGCAAGGCGCCCGGGGCAAGGCGCCCGGGGCAAGGCAAGTATTGCGCCCCCTAACCAGTGGACCGTTAGCACTCCCCGAGTCCCTTCCACCAGTCCAGAATTTTGTGCCCGAGGCGACCGCCCCGATGGCCCCGCCCACGCTACGCCACTGACCGCTGCCAAATATAGTGACATTCAACCCACATTACCGACTTTGTTTACAACTGTCGCAAATGAAAATAATGATAATGGATGATAAAAAGAATACCCCCCCCCCCCCCATCGTGTCTTGTGATATAATTTATCAGCACTCGGATTTCATACTTTTATCAACTCGTGGTGATAAATTATGATATCACAGGACACGAGGGGGTATCCTCTATATATTATAAAATAAAATGGACAGTTAGGCCTATAATTCGATCTCGAAAGGCAGAGTACTCGGGCTAAGGCCCAGACTAAGGCCCAGAACATACCTACCTATTAAAGCCGATAGTCTAGTGCAGTCAACTGATAGAAAGGTGCCAGAAAGCCGTTATTGTAGATAAACCGTCTAGCACACGTTCCTGTTCAATGGTAACCCGTCTCGTCGCCCAAATATTGTTACTAAATGTTGCTTACGTCAAACAATAGGTGTGACGTAATAGTAATACATATCACCTGAGAGAAGAAACGACGTCACGTTAAAAAAAAAAAAAAACCCCAAAAAACCCCCAAAAACCCCACCGTTCAGTCCAAAAAGAAAGAAAGAAATGTTTTATTTAACGGCGCACTCAACACATTTTATTTACGGTTATATGGCGTCAGACATATGGTTAAGGACCACACAGATTTTGAGAGGAAACCCGCTGTCGCCACTACATGGGCTACTCTTTCCGATTAGCAGCAAGGGATCTTTTATTTGCGCTTCCCACAGGCAGGATAGCACAAACCATGGCCTTTGTTGAACCAGTTATGGATCACTGGTCGGTGCAAGTGGTTTACACCTACCCACTGAGCCTTGCGGAGCACTCACTCAGGGTTTGGAGTCGGTATCTGGAATTAAAATCCCATGCCTCGACTGGGATCCGAACCCAGTACATACAGCCTGTAGACCGATGGCCTAACCACGACGCCACCGAGGCCGGTTCCGTTCAGTCCAGTTCGTATCAACGCGGAACAGTGCGTACTGATCCACACTACGTTTCGCAGTTGATACATCGCCGCTCAGTGCGATGAATTTGCACTGGCGTAGAAAGCGGGGGGGGGGGGGGGGGGGGGGGGGGAGACAAGGGGGGCATGTGCCCCCCCTCTTTTCAGATATTTTGCTTGCTTTATAATAGTGTAAACGTGTGTAAATATAAAAGTGTGACACCCCCCCCCCCCCCCCCCCCCCTCCCCACACACACACACACTTTTTGGCATCTTCCTACGTCACTGATTTGGATTAATCAGGTTACGGGGGAGACACACAAAATACACTTGCAAATTTATTCAATCAATTTATTTTCCTGCTTATATCCAGTATTTCAGGGCAGGCAGGCCTGGCCTGGTGCTTATACAACTGTTAAGAGTCTAGACTCGAGACTCTAATAGAGTCTGAGACACTAATGTCATGACAACGCAATACAAATTGTATGCATGCGATGTCATTAGAGATTGAGTCTGGACTCTAAAAGATTTATAAGCACGGGCCCAGGTAACACATAAATCAGCTATCTGTGCTGTATGTTCAGGACACTAGGTTAGTCATTAGTGAGAGAGACGTACCTTAAACCTACCCAATGAGTCGTTAAAACTTGCTCTGGGTGGGAGCCGGTACCGGGATGCGAACCTAATACCTACCAGAAATAAGTCCGATGGCTTTAACCACTACACCACCGAGGCCGCTATACACTTGCGATGGGTATCGTTTTGGAAATTTCCAAGCTCGCCCTAAGGATTGATTTTTTTTATTGAGACTCGTTTCAGAAAACTCCCCCCCCCCCCCCCCCCCCGCAAAAAAAACAACAACAAAAAAACATGTTAAAAGAACTGAATGAATGAATGAATGTTTAACGACACCCCAGCACGAAAAATACATCGGCATTGGGTGTCAAACTATGGTAATGCAAACAAATAAAGTGATGATCAACATCAATATAAAAATTCAAGACTTAAATAAAAACAGTGTAATGAACTGTGCAAAAATACAAATATTACAGATAGATACTGACTTTTACTCAAAATTTCAATTGTATCTCGAAGAAAACAAGAGGATTTGTGCTGTATTGGCCATTCTCAAAGAGAATGTTACACCCGTCTCAGAAACTATTAATCTTGTCGGCGTCACGCAAGTTATAATGGAAGATGACGTAATAAACCTACATATTAAATGACGGTCTTGTCGGTAGGTGTGTCCCGAGCGTAAGACTAACCCTGTGTTGACAGTTTGCCCTCTTTACTTTGGCCTCCTCTTTCCACCCTTTTAAGACTGTTGACTTTGATTTGCCCTTCCCCACCCCTTCAATACAATTTTAGATTTGTGACCGTGCATGGATATTGTATACATTCACATATTGAAGTTGTACTAGCAGTGTTCGCATTTACCAATACATCTTTCGATTCTTTCAGGCAATCATAGTTGTCTGCAGGCGACATTCCACTTGGAGCGCAACATTCAGTATTATATCGTGCAGATGTACATTCCCAGCATCCTCATCGTCGTCGTCTCGTGGATTTCATTTTGGCTCACCGTGACGTCAGTGGCCGGACGAATCTCATTGGGCGTCCTCACGGTGCTCACCATGACGACCCAGAGTTCAGGGGTCAACGCCTCGCTCCCGCGCGTGTCCTACACCAAGGCCATCGATATCTGGATGTCCACGTGTCTCATGTTCGTGTTCGCTGCTCTCATAGAGTTCGCTGTTGTTAACGTTTTAAGTAGAAACGAAAGATTGAAAATGATCCGTCGTGGAACTCGTCAAATTCCGGACGACGACGAATACGGAAACGTAGCTATTACAAGGGAGATAAGAGAGGTAATAAAATTAAGAGAAATGATGTGCTGGTTTCGTTTCATTTCTTCGTATTTTCGTGCTTATGTTTAACTAAAGTTCAAGCACGCTGTCCTGAGAACACAACTTATCTTGACTGTTTGTCAAAGAGAGTGGGTTAAGTCTTAGTTGTTTGTTGTTAGTGAGAGAGAGAGAGAGAGAGAGAGAGAGAGAGAGAGAGAGGGGGAGGGGGGGGGGAGAGAGAGAGAGAAGGGGGGGGGGGGAGGTGTAGTAGCTTTACACCTACCAAACGAGTCGTTAAGTGTCAGTACCTACCAGCCTTAAGCCTGATGACTTAACCATCGAGGCCGGTAGATACGGTAGCTGTATGCTGTTAGTGCTCTACAGCTGATTCCTGGGAGTAGTCACGATCTTGTGAAAACATCCTTTGGACTCTTTCTTGTGCTGCAGGACGGGACAGTGGTAAAGCGCTCGCATGATCCGCTCTCAGTTTAGGATCGATCCCCGTCGGTGGGCCCACTGAGCTGTTTCTCGTTCCAACCAGTGTCCCACGACTGGTATATCAAAGGCCGTGGTATGTGCTATCCTGTCTGTGGAATAGTGCATATAAAAGATCCCTTGTTACTAATGGAAAAATGTAGCGGGTTTTCTCTCTAAGACTATATGTCAGAATTACCAAATGTATAACATCCAATAGTCTGTCATTGAGTTTTGATATGCATTTACCTGTTTGAAATATATTGCTCTCATTAAAATATTAAATATAATATTTAAATCACAAAGAACTCACTTTACATAGCGTCGAATGTAGATTCCCCTTTTCGACATACTAGTATCCCTACTCTTCACATTGCCAGTGGTCAACAGGCAACTTTTAGCTGATTTTGTATCATGTTTAAAAACAAATCCAACTTATTGCGGTGTTGTCGACTTTGGTGTTCACTTTCTGTGTTAAACTCTTGATTAATCATTATTTGTTCTGAAGGAATGCAATAATGTGAACTACCAATGACCCACTTTTATGGGGTTATGATTCTGGGGCCTAATTCACTAAACTCTCGCAACTTTGCGATCTCACAGTGCAATGCTAAAAGACTTGCAAAGAGGATGCTTTGTTGTCTAGCAAAGGCTAAGTGACCTTTGTGAATTAGGCCCCAAATCCCTCGCTAGAACTCTCTCTCTCTCTCTCTCTCTCTCTCTCTCTCTCTCTCTCTCTCTCTCTCTCTCTCTCTCTCTCTCTCTCTCTCTCTCTCTAATGGTACAGCAACAGGTGATACCTTAATACTAGCATTCAAGCCAATCATTTGTCTATACATGCCACTTAAGGTCTTTAATAAAAAACAATGTTTAGGTCTTTAATAATTTCTTTTTTTTTCTTTTCTTTTACAGACAATTGTCAACATGGACGGCGACGTCCGCCTATCTGCCCACCAGAAGCGGCGCTTCAGCCACGTGAACATCACGGGGATCCAGGTGGCGATGTGTCTGGACAACTTCTCTCGGGTCATGTTTCCCTTCGCGTTCATGGGCTTCAACACCTTCTACTGGCTGACCTACCTCGTGTGGGGAGCCGCGGAGGAGCCTCGGGCAGACGGCTTGTAGTTGTAGAGGGAGTCGGTGGACAAAACAACCCCTGGCTTCAGACACATCCACCGGGGAATCTCGGAGGATGAACTCTAGACAGTCGTGCTTGAACCTTCAGTTGATGTAAACACGAGTCAAATGGTCGATTGATTGGACAAGAGCATCATCAGGATACCTTGACTCCTAATTAAATGTCCTATACAATGCATACTTGAGTCGGCGATTTAGTATGGAACACTCTCTTTATCTAAGTCTCCTGCCGGTCCAACTGGAAGGGACTAAAGGTTTCGTCTCCGTACTTCTGTCTGTCTATTTGTCCGTCTGTATGTCTGTCCGTCTGTCTCACATATAATTTGTTTTCAAAATGCCTCAAGATATTGAGTTGAAATTTTGTTATAGCATTATCATATACAGATCAAGTTTGACTTATATGGCGATTTATCCATTTTGATAGAATTATGACCATTGATCTTCGGAAATACGAAAGAAAAAAAAATCAGATTTTTTTTTCGCATTGCCTCAAGATATTGAGCCGAAATTTTGTGTATAGCTTTATCATGTACTGTTACGTTCATGGCGATTTACTCATTTATCACAGAGTTATGGCCTTTGAATTTAGGAGGTACAAAAATTATGTTGGACTCGGTGGGGGACATGTATTGCTGTTGCAGTACTCTCAGAATGCTTGTTACAAATATTGTGTAATTTAGTCATTATTCCGAAGCCAGATTACAGATTAGTTCATCAATCGTCAGACATTTGCTTTTTGTAAAGGTTATGTTCCGGGCAAGAGGAAACCTTTATGCAAAAAGACACACAGTGAAACTTATGGTAAACCGCTACCGAAATGAGTATGAAAAACTACAATGGACTAGATGGAACAATATACACATGATAGCTACTTAATTAAGAATGACGGCTGCTTAAAGATTTGATAACTTAAGCAGGTTTTAGTGTAGTAAATTCCGTGTGTACATTATCAAAGGGAAACGTATTGTTGTTAGTCGTGTGTACTGGAGTTAATGGATAAGCAGTAATAACATGTTTGCGTACTGAAATCTTTGGAAAATTGTTATTAAGATTCTTGTTTATTTGAATTTTTTTTTTAAAGTATTTAAAACTGTACACTTGAATTGGTGGAAACGTATTATTAGGATGCTCATATGCTTGAGTTAATTGGAAAACATTACTAAGATTCTTGTATGTAGATTAAAACCTATTATTTAGATTATTGTCTGTTTGAAACAGTGGAAATAGTTTTCAAGAACCACACAGCGTATGTATGTACAGCAGGGTTGAGGGTGGTGGCTTATATATTAACAATTGTCGATTCTTGTTTCATTTAAACATTGTCATACAAACCTAAGTTTTGTCTGATTAGAACATCTATTCGCGGTACTTCTGCAATTTGGTGTGTGTTAGTTTGATATTAAATCTTAACTTTACTACTGTGTGTTTCATGTATATAAAACCAAATGTTGTACAGTATTACTAACAACATTACCCTTTATGCAGACGTTGTTACATTAAATAGTTGGCTACACAGCCTTCGAAATAAGAATAACCCTTAATAAAAACGTTAAGTGAAATCTAATGGGTTACGCATTATTAGGTTTTGATCCGACACGTAAATGGACTGAGATTACAGTTATCTTCCCATTTGGTTGTCCAAAAACCGGAAATTTGACCGCGCAAGTAGTCTGCTGTTTGACTGTGATTATTTCATGGCAGACAGCTATGAAGTGGCAACTATTTGACTGAAGTGACAGGGGAGAGCATGTAATTTGTAAACATTGTTGACATTGAAGACTTGTTTGTGATAATTCCGGCCCATGCAAAAGTAGTGCTTTTTCTGTAAAATGGCTGTACTCCGGCCTGGTTTAGAGGGTGTGTTTGTTTAAACCAATATGCTGGGACAAAGAGCTGGACAACAGGGGTTGTCCTTTTCAGGGTATGTGTCCCCCAGGCAGGCAAAGGTACATACAAAAATCCACGGGCCAGCTGATATTAATAAAAATGTTATAGCCACTAAGGCTATATAGAAACATATAGCGAAATTAATTGTGGTCTGAGGCCAAATTGGTGGTTGACGCCATTTTGCATTAATTTTAGTAAGATCTCGCGAGATTTTATCTCATCAGAAAGGATGCTACTAAACACCATACTGTAGTCTTGAAAAAACCCTAAACAATTTAAATATATAACAGATGTGTTACTTATATAATTAGCTTATAGTTTTTAACCGGGTTTTTTTTTTCGAAGGCTGGTTGTGCTATAGTCAATACTTTCCTTAATGTGCAGGGCGAGTTACTTCCCTCTATTTAGCAAATTTAAAATGGCGGGGAATTTTTTTATGTTGTTGGAAGCTTTATTTTGTCAATAATGACGCAAGTACTTAAATCGGGATTCAGTGAGTACGGTAGGTTATACATTTTTGGTTTGTGTGGCCATTTGTTGCACTATTTCGATTGAGAAACGGTTAAAACATGGTGCCACAAGTTTTGAATACCAGCCGTATAAAAGGTATGTAACAATATTCGGACGTAGAAAGAACCACATTTTCTACGTCATTTCGGACTAGTTATGCTACTGCTATGGAGTATTAAGTCTAAGCTACACACATCGTTCATTGTTACAGGTAGCTAATGATAGAATAAGGATTTTGTCCTATGCATATTGTTTGTACATAATATAGTTTCTATGCATACTGTTATGTATATAATATAGTTTCTATGCATTATTCATGTACATAAGTTACGGTATATAATACGAAATTTAGTTCAAGTATCACACGCGACGTGCAATAAGAATGGTTTATTTGTGTTTAAATATATATAAATATACAACGGAGAAGAAATATAAACGTGTTCATGTCTCGTGTTTAACATCACAAGTAAAGAAATGCAAATATATTATTGTGCATTTCTAACTCAGTATAACCAATAGTCTGTGCGTTACAATATATTTGATGTACTATCATTTTACCGATATTAATGTAGTATTTTTCTTATGATTACACGTACTTGTTAACACATATACGCGTGCTATCAATTTCAAGACATACGACTGGCTGCTCCTAGGTGATGAGCAAGTCACCAATGTCATACGTCCAATAAAAAACCCAGCGCGATTGAAATCGATTGCACTGTGACGTATAGTTAACCTGGCAATCATGTGTCTGTGACGCGTAAGTTAGCTAAAAGTGCAACGGCTGTATATAACGTTTAGTCGAAAAATATGTTAAAATTTGCTTAAAGGGACATTCCTGAGTTTGCTGCAATTTTAAAGATGTGATCGACTAACAGAGTCTTTTTATCGATTGTAATTTTCTGCATAAAATATTAGTGTCTGTATATTAAACGTGTTTCTGATCGTTCTAATATTTGAATTAGGTTAAATTTCATTTTATTTCCTAAAATATATTTTTTCGTACGTACGAAAATATTTGAAAACAAAATCCAGTTTGGGCTTCTTACAAATATTAAGACGACCAGAAACACATTGAATATACAGACATTGATATTCTAAACAAGAAAATATATTTTATCATGTAAATTTAATCGTAGAAATATTTTATTAGTCGGAAACATTTTTCAGTGCAGTAAACTCAGGAATGTCCCTTTAAAACCTGTTTTTTTAAGGATATATATATAAGAACTAGAATAATACATTCGTGTCCGCTAGATACCATTTATCTTACAACTCGCTTAAAAAAGTATCAAACTCGCTTTCGCTCGTTAGATACATTTTAAAACAACTCGTTGTGAGATCCTAGTAAATAACATCTAACGGCGTTTTACTTATTTTGTTTTGAACCCTATTCACTAGAAAGGCTAGATCCTTCCGAGTAAGTGGTAACGAAAATACACCGAATGGAATAATATTTAACTTTTCTGTTGATTCTAGAGTCATAATAGTGTTATCAGACTAAACAGATTTCTATGATTCTAGAGTCATAATAGTGTTATCAGACTAAACAGGTTTCTATGATTCTAGAGTCATAATAGTGTTATCAGACTAAACAGGTTTCTATGATTCTAGAGTCATAATAGTGTTATCAGACTAAACAGATTTCTATGATTCTAGAGTCATAATAGTGTTATCAGACTAAACAGATTTCTATGATTCTAGAGTCATAATAGTGTTATCAGACTAAACAGATTTCTATGATTCTAGAGTCATAATAGTGTTATCAGACTAAACAGATTTCTATGATTTTGAAGTGGTTTCTCCGTGTGAACACTGGTTACATTGTTTCTTGATATGTACACTATTTATATTAAGAAATGAATTCATTCTGATATCGTGATATCCAGAATTCACTTTGATTTCTTGATGTCATGATTTCAAACTTTTCTTTTATATCAAGCACTTTGGCAAAATGGTTGTTCATAGAAATATAGAAATAAAAACAATACAAAAGCACACCAAAAACAATTTTGTTTAAATTAAATTAAAAAAGAGAGTATATTTCATGAATTGGTACATTTACAGTTCACACTTTATGTATCCAACACCAAACAACTTTTCTATTTACAAACTTCATTATTAAATTCAAATATATTTCCATAAGTATTTGTTTTCTATCTAACGTTTACACATTCATGGAACTAGTTAGTTACTTTTACGATTACATTGCTTTCTAATGATGTTTTTGTTAGAAATAATTTCTGAAATCATTGTTGTTACCTACATGATAATAAAAATCAGCTCAATCAAAGGTTTTTGAGTTTTGACTATATATTGCTACTAACATGAGGAAACTGTCTTCCTGTCATTGTGGGGCGAGATGTAGCCCAGTGGTAAAGCGTTCCCCTGATGCGCGGTCGGTTTAGGATCCATCCCCGTTAGTGGGTCCATTGGGATATTTCATGATCCAACCAGTGCACCACGACTGGTATATCAAAGGCCGTTGTATGTGATATTCTGTCTATGGAATGGCGCTTATAAAAGATCCCTTGCTACTAATGGAACAAATGTAGCGGATTTCCTCTCTAAGACTGTCAAAATGACCAAATGTTTAACATGCAATAGCCGATGATTAATAAATCAATGTGCTCTAATGGTGTCGTTAAACAAAACAAACATTTCCCTTGTCATTGTACAGAACTCTTTTTTAATAACTAAAAGTACATATTAAATACATTTTCTTGTTAGAATGCCGGGTTCTGTATAGTCGATGCATTCCTGGTCGTCCTAATGTTAATAGTAACCGAATGTGGAGTTTACCTCCAAAATATTGTGTACGTATGAAAACAAAGTACATTAATTTCAGCTACTACAAATATTAAGAATTTAAAGTCGTAGACCGTAGTTTCAACTGGTAAAAATGGACACTAAGTTCAATTAATCTACAAACCTGTAACACATTTGAATAAAATTACAATAAAGTGAAACAAGGTCTGTGACGTTGAAATGGTGATATACCATTTAAAATAGACTAAAACATGATTCCATAAACGTTACTTCTCAGACGTCCGTGCGGTTTTTAAAATATTAAAAATGTATGTTATAATATTAAAAGCACCAAGATGACCAGAAACACTTTGGATGTACGGAAATTACTAATCTAAACAATAAAATCTAAGTATAGTATGATTTCGGTTATAAAAAAAAAACCCGGCTCTAATTGTTAAAAATATGCCTTAGTGTTTAAAAATAAGTGTCTGTCACTTTAAGACAATAATTAAAACACATTTTATTATATGCAGACTTCATATTTTATATTTGTTTCATATGTAATGTTAGTCATTAAAAAGGCTTCGTTAGTCACAAACATCTCATTAACAACGGCAACAGTCTTAAAACTTCCCTTTAATACCCACTAGCAAAGTTAAAGTGTATTTAACAACACCGCTACAGCACATTGATTTATAAATCATTGGTCCTTGGATGTCAAATATTTGGTAATCTAACACGTATTTTTCCCATCAGGTCAGGTCAGGTCAGGTCAGGGTCAGGTCAGGTCAGGTCATAGTGTTTAACGTGCACGTTCAGAGCAAACTGTTTTAGCGCACGCCTGTCATGGGCACAGATACCGGCATCGGAACTTTGGGGTTGTAGGAGAGGGATCGTAAAAAAGGTAGAAAATTAATATATAATAAAACTATAACTGTCACAAAATGTAAGGGGGAGGGCGGTCCCCCCCCCCCCCCCCCCCCCGATCCGTCTCTGGTAACGACACGTAACATGCAGTTTGATTTGTCGTGAATTTACGATTACTTGTAGCAAATACATGTTACATTTACTCAACATCGACTCTCACAATCTATGATGTTAAAATAAAATTATTACAATTTTGGCGTTTCCTATATTGTTACTACAAGTCGCACCATAAGATTGCACCTTTAAAACACTTCCCAAATGATGAAATGTTTTCGGATGTATCAAATGAAACAGAGTGGTTTCCCCTTTTAGGATATCTTCTTCAACATGTATTTTTATGATATGAAAGTGTTGAAAAAACCCACAACCAATATTGAGAAATATAACGGGTCAAATACAGTTAACGGTATGTTAGCAAAAAAAAAAAAAAAAAAAAAAAAAAAAAAAAAAAAAAAAAAAAAAAAAAAAAAAAAAAAAAAAAAAAATGAACGATCGAACGAATGAATAACAATGATGATAAACTTAGTTAAAAACATCTAGTGAAACTAATGTATGAATTAGTGAATGTATAAATGGTTACAGTAAAGACAGTTTGAATATAATGCCATTTTATCAAGGTCCTCATACTAAATCATCTACTAATCTTCAATCCCCGCCCTCCCAGCAAAAAAACTCTAACAAAAAAAATTAAATAAATAACACCCCCGACCCCCCCCCCCCCAAAAAAAAACACAAAAAAAAAACGAAAAAAAAACGAAAAAGAAAAAAAAACAAAAACACCCAAACTCATCAAAATTTGGGAGATAGTAGGATTAGAAAATGTTCAAATCATCATCATCATCATCATCATCATCATCATTATTATTATTATTATTATCCTTTTTTATGCATGAGATGATCCGTTCATAAGTAAAGGGAGAAAGACAGAATTATAAACAAAACCAGTCGGCGGGTTGAGGGGCTGAAGGTGGGGGGGGGGGGGGGGGGGGACTTGAAACTAATTTAACCTAGAAGAATATTCGCTTCAACGAATATAATTAAGTTATGTATGCCGATGACAATGTTACATTCAAAGCAACTTACAATAAAACTAGCGCTATATAACATTTTTATTACACCATGATTGTTTTTCAATTAATTACATCGGGTATTGATATCCCATTGATGTCTCAAATTCTTTATCCCGGAAACGCAATACGAGTTTTCTCGCCTGTTTTTTTTCCTGGCTCTGTGAATTGATTGTCTTTCCACCTGGTAATCACTCACAGTGGACCGTCAATGGTCGGAACGCCAACACGTAATCAATTGCTTCCTCCAACAACCCGGATAACCATAGCTGCCTGCCTGCCGGCCGATGACGTCATTCAGTAGAGGCTTGTTACCTGGACGGCCTCGGTGGCGTCGTGATTAGCCATCGGTCTACAGGCTAATAGGTACTGGGTTCGGATCCCAGTCGAGGTATGGGGTTTTTAATCCAGATACCGACTCCAAATCCTGAGTGAGTGCTCCGCAAGGCTAAATGGGTAGGTGTAAACCACTTGCACAGACCAGTGATCCATAACTGGTTCAACAAAGGCCATGGTTTGTGCTATCCTGCCTGTGGGAAGCGCAAATAAAAGATCCCTTGCTGCCTGTCGTAAAAGAGTAGCCTATGTGGCGACAGCAGGTTTCCTCAAAATCTGTGTGGTCCTTAACCATATGTCTGATGCCATATAACCGTAAATAAAATGTGTTGAGTGCGTCGTTAAATAAAACATTTCTTTCTTTCTTTCGTTACCTGGAAGTTTTTAGGGAGATCAAGGGGGAAACCGGCCTCGGTTGTGTTGTGGTTAAGTCATCGGACATAAGGCTAGGTTCACAGTCTGGTACCGGCTCCCACCCAGCCACTATGTGTAATATCGAATCCGTACGCAAATGCCATTTAAGGTTACACACCACCATTAATTACTCCATGCAGTTCAATACAATTGCTATGTCAGAATATATTCTGTGAAAAATACAAGACTGTTGAGAGGGTCATGTGACTACTAATTATAGGGAGTGCTCTCAACTGACAAGTACCGTGTAAAAAATCAACATAGGTCTACCACGAACGTTTTCAATTAACGGCCTCTCTTGCCCGACCACCGCCTCGTGTTGCTGTTATACAAGTGGAACCATAGCACCTGTACAGTTATGAGTTAGTACTACATATAACAAGTTACTTCAAACCAATGGGTTATTTAAGTACTACAGAGGTCAACCTACGTGTAATCATCAAAGAAAGATTTCAAATAGCATAAATAAATGTTGTAGTATGTTTTTGTTTTTTAAATGAGGAACTATTTCCTAAAACAGCCTATATTAAGCTGATACAGCAAGTAACGGCACGATAAATGGTGGCGCCTTAAGGATCCATGCCCGGGGTGAGGGGTGCTGGGAGTAAGAACACCCTTCTCTCTCAAAGTCCCTCCCTAAATCCAGTGTGTAACGAACGAATATAATGGGATTTATTTGTGTTTAGCTGGGAGTGGGGACATGTAGCATCTTGGTGCGCTTTTTTTTTCCGCTTTTTTTTTTTCGGGGGGGGGGGGGGGGGGGGAGTATTGCCATATATAGTGTATGTTATCAAATAGAGTTCTTTTGAATATTGTAGGTGCCCTTTCTAAACGTATCATCCCTCCATAAATACAGTAGGTGCCCCTTTTAAACGTTGTACCCCGTCCCTGAAGGTTCGAGACGTAGCTCAGTGGTAAAGTGCACGCCTGATACGCGGTCGGTCTAGGATCGATCTCCGTCGGTGGGCCCATTGAGCCATTTCTCGTACCACGACTGGTATATCAAAGGCCGTGGTATGTGCTATTCTGTTTGTGAGATGGTGCCACTAATGGAACAATGTAGCGGGTTTCCTCTCTCTGTGACTGTCAAAATGACCATATGTTTGACATCCAACAGCCGATGATTAATAAATCAGTGTGCTGTTGTGGTGTCGTTAACTCCTGCATCTGCCCTTGGGTCAGTGATACGGCTGACCATTTCACAAAGCTACACGAGGGTAGTCGTTAGTATCTCTCTAATTTAGGCGTCGGACATTTTTGTAGGAGGGTAGGCTGGTTTTTGTCCAAATTAAACGAAAATGCCCGAATCTGGAAAACAACGTTTATTCATATTAACATTACTGCCAAATAGCTATATAGGTTTGCAAACGAATCACTGCGCACTTTTACATGGATTGCAAGTAAGTTTTCGGGTAGAATGATAGAAATATAATATAAAAAGTCCTCAGGTTAGCAGCACATTTTGCCCGAATATCTCTATAATTTTGGCCTAGATTTGAGGATTTGCTTATCAGAGCCGATGATGTAATTTTCTACGTGAAATAGACGCCAGACACGTGCAAACGCGCGACCGGTATAACTGCTAGTAGCAGACGTAAGTTTACGATGTTTAGTGAAATGGGCCCCAGCTATATATTAATTTGATTTTAAAGGGACACGCCCTAGTTGTTAACCATTACGCCGTTGTTTTTCGCTATTAAACTAATTTTCTCACAAATAAAATTGCACTTTACTTACATTTTATTATTTAGAATATACATTTCCATTCACCTGAAATGTTTTTTGGTAATCCTGGTAATCCTGGTGTTTGTAATACCACAAAATGCATTTTTCGTATTTCTTAAAAACGCACGCGCGTCTGAGAAAAAACCGTTGAGCAGACAAGGTCTAATCTATTTTTAGAGGGGATCTTCCCGTTTCAACGTCACAGACGTTGGTATACCACGTGCCCGTTATCATTTTGGTTCGGTTTGTTTTCTCGTGCACGGTTCGCGCAATCAACATCGATTTGTTGTTATTTGCTTGTCGTTCATTTGTGAGGTTTTTCTTCACAGTTCGTGAACATTTTCATTAACAATAAAGTTCAGACAAGTAAGTATCTCAATACAAAACGTTACAAACCCTTAAAACCAATACGTCTTACGATATCTGGAGAGGACAGAACTGTTGGAACATGCCCAGGAGAGGTGAAAGGAACGCACCCCAAATCTGTGTGCACTCTGGGAAATTTGTCGTGACATAGGCATTTCTGTGCTTCGAGCGATATCTACCGGTGACATCAGAATACTAACTTTCAAAATTATTTCAAGTAATTGGGTCACGAGGATTCCCATGGTAGTTATCAATATAAAACCTGCTTTTTCACTCTATTTTATAAAAACGTGGTCTAAGTGTGTTACAATTTTGTAGATTAACCAAACTTAGAATTAATTTTCGCGGGCTGAAACTAAGGCGTGCGACTTTAACTGACGGGAATGCATTATCTTCAGAGTTAGGGGGTAGCTTCCGAAGCCTATGCTCTAATAATTAAAAAACATTTGTGGACAAAAATAGATAAATGCCTTGGTTTTCGACATTTTTTTAAAGATCTCGAATGTATTCGTTTGTATCGAAAATTCGCAAAGTGATAAACGTCGAATGCATAAAAACTCGTCGAGTTATCTCCCCTGTGTTTATGTGAAGATCGAATGTGACGTAAACAAGACCAAACTACTTTTTAATCGAACACAGAGTAGCTTATATCTGTCATACTTCTGGTAGTTTGAATCAAATTACACGACATATTGGCCCACTTTATGACAAAACGTCCTGATACATATATTACAAATGACAGGAATATCAGTATTCAGTGTTCTATGATAATATAATAATAATAATAATAATAATAATAATAATAATAATAATAATAATATTAACAATAACAACAATAATAAAATAAAATAAAGTTTGTTTTGTTTAACAGCACCACTAGAGCAAACTGATTTATTAATCATCGGCTATTGGATGTCAAACATTTGGTAATTTCTACATATGGTCTTAAAAATGAAACCCGCTCCATTTTTCTATTAGCAGCAAGGGATCTTTTACATGCACCATCCCATAGACACCCCATAGACAGGATAACACATACCACGGCCTTTGATATACCAGTCGTGGTACACTGACTGGAACGATAACTCAATGAGCCCACCGGCGGGGATCGATCTCAGACCGACCGCACATCAGGCAAGCGCTTTACCACTGGGCTATACGTCCCGCCCCAATAAAAAAAACAGAAGAAGAAAACACAAAAAAAAAAGAGGAAAAAAAAAAAAAAAGAAGAAGAAGAAGAAGAAGAAGAAATAAAAGCATATACTTAAGAAAGAAAAACTACTTGCAGAAAAAATGGTTTTACACTATGTCACGATATTCCAACAGTTCCAGGCGATTAACATTTTGAACACTATATTCTGGTAAAATGGCAGATGTGAATTCTTGAATCTCACTTCGCAGAGATGGTTGGTTGACGCTGCCAGATTGGTACCGCTCGCACGCCGTTTCCGCACCTTTCAACGTTCATTACGCTTTTTTAGATCACAGTTTAAGCTTTTCTTAAGCCTTTTGCACGAAACGTGGAGCACAGCCAAAGGATGTATACAGGCCTATAGTTGTTATGAGTTAAAGAATTTGAAAACAGTTTAAAAAAAAGAAGAAGGTGGAAATTGTTCGGACTAACTCTTGAGTGTGCTGTGCTTGCAGTAAATCTGTCCTTGATTTCAGTTGTCTGCTTGTAAAAGTAGAGTTCAAAGGACTAATCTTACATTTGGATTAACTGTTTATGTTTTATGGTTATGAAACAGCTAGTTAAAGGGACATTCCTGAGTTTGCTGCAATTTTTAAGATGTTATTGACTAACAGAGACTTTTTAACGATTGTAATTACATTTGTGGCTGTATATTAAACGTGTTTCTGATCGTTCTAATATCTGTGCTAGGTTAAATTTCATTTTATTCCCTAAAATATTTGAAGACAAAATCCAGTTTGGGCTTCTTACAAATATTAAGACGATCAAAAACACATTGAATATGCAAACACTGATATTCTAAATAAGAAAATATATTTAATATCTAAGTTTAATCTCTCTCTCTCTCTCTCTCTCTCTCTCTCTCTCTCTCTCTCTCTCTCTCTCTCTCTCTCTCTCTCTCTCTCTCTCTCTCTCTCTCTCTCTCTCTCTCTCTCTCTCTCTCTCTCTCTCTCTCTCTCTCTGATAGCCCAATGCAATAATTCAATTTGTTCAACATTAGATGGGTCCTCTGACAAACTGTGATAAACTATGTAATCATGCAATTTGTTCAATACTAGATGGGTCTCTTAACAAACTTTGATAACACAATGTAAGCATATAATTTATTAGATGGGTCCCCAGGATACTACTCTAAAAGAGGATCAACAATGTGGTAAAGACAAACTTTGATAACCCAATGTAATAATACAATGTATACACTAGTAGATGAATCTCTCGACAAACTTTGACATCCCAGTGTAATCATGTACTTTATTCACTATTAGATGAATCTCTCTACAAACTTAGATATCCCAATGTAATCATACAATTTTTATACTATTAGATGAATATCTCGACAAACTTTGATAACCCAGTGTAATCATGCAAGTTATACACTATTAGATGAATATCTCGACAAACTTTGATAACCCAGTGTAATCATGCACTTTATACATATTAGATGAATATCTCGACAAACTTTGATAACCCAGTGTAATCATGCAATTTATTCACTATTAGATGATTATCTCGACAACTCAATGTAATCAAAGAAATGTTTTGTTTAACGACGCACTCAACACATTTTATTTACGGTTATATGGCGTCAGACATATGGTTAAGGACCACACAGATATTGAGAGAGGAAAGCCGCTGTCACCACTGCATGGGCTACTCTTTTCGATTAGCGGCAAGGGATCTTTTATATACACCATCCCACAGACAGGATAGTACATACTACAGCCTTTGTTACACCAGTTGTGGAGCACTGGCTAGAACGATCCTGGACCGACCGCGCCAATGTAATCATGTAATTTATTCAATATTAGATGGGTCCCCAGGATAAAACGAGGATCACTAATGTAGGAAAGACAAACTTTGATAAGCCAGTGTAATCATGTAATGTATACACTATTAGATAGGTCTCGTGACAAACTTTGATATCCCAATGTAATCATGCAATTTATACAATATTAGATGGATCTTTCGACAAGCCATGACAACCCAATGTAACCATGCAATTTGTTCGATATTAGATGGGTCCCCAGGATACTTTTCTGAAGGAGGATGAACAGTGTGGTAAATAACACAGCTGCTTCCACGACTGCTTCAACGGAAGGTGTTCCTTCACCGTATCGTGGAAGGACGCCGGAAACAGCATCGCATTCCACCTGAAGATGATGCCAGTCGCCATCAGGGAACGCTGGATCGCGGTTGGGTTCTCCCAGGACGTGCTCATGGTAAACGCAATCATGTTGTTACAATACCTTCTGTCAGCTAGACGACTGTCTTGTCATTTTTCTAAGGGATACTCTTTGATAATATGATAATATGATAAATGCATATTCATATTTAAATGAAGATCGTTGACATTCGGTGATCTATGAATTTTGGGGTTTTGTTTTAATGCTGCGGTATCATTAAACAATCACTCTATCACCTTTGTCACTGAACTTAGATCATTAGATCTTCAGACTAGTATTTTATGTTTTTGGACTATGCACACAAACAACACACACACGCACGCACATACGCACATACACACGCGCGCACGCACAAAAACACACTTTTTGCATCTCTCTCTCTCTCTCTCTCTCTCTCTCTCTCTCTCTCTCTCTCTCTCTCTCTCTCTCTCTCTCTCTCTCTCTCTCTCTCTCTCTCTCTCTCACACACACAGACACACATCAAACCAACAATATTAGGAATAAGGGCACAATCTTTAGTGGAGGAGTGTCCAGTCTCTTGCAGGGGTGGGGGGGGGGGGGGGATGCACAAATGTTTTATCTTTATTTATATAGAGATAATATATTTTCGCCCTCATCTTCCCCCTCCCTTCGCCAGTTCCTACGAGCCTGCAAAAAATGCTTTTATAGACCTCCATGACTTGTATATAATTTTAGATTTCCTGATTAAAAATGCCCCAGAATACCTTTACACCTACGTTCTATGATAATGAAATGATGACTGGAAAGGTAAATATAAAATGTTTAACATCACCTCAGTACGAAAACAATCGAATCTACTGGGAGTCAAACACTATATGGAAACATAAAAGGCTGTTAAGTAAAATACACATTAATCAATCAATAAATCGATCCATCGATCTATCGACTAATCGATGGATCGAAATATCGATCGACCAACCAACCAACCAACCAACAACCAAACCAACCAACAAAAACACCACCGACCCAACCAAAATATACGATGATAATATTGTTACTATAAGCATATATGAGAAAAACTTACGTTTGCACGTTCTTTTACGAGTAAGCAATTGCTGATAAAACTTGGTTACGCCCTTGACTACCGTTTGATGGTTGTCGTAAAGTACTTTATCACACATGTATCTAACTCAGAACCTGCAATATCTTAATCTGTGTTATCAACATATGTATTTTCATTTTTAAGCACTTCGATTAGATACAGTTTTAATGTTTTACGCAGTCCCATTAACACGGAAAAACAGATGTGCGCTCACTAACACGAATCGGATCCAGGCTGTCTCACAGCAAATCGATTCCCGTTGGTGGTAAGGTTTAATGTGTTGTAATAAACCCAGAGAGGCAGTGCATTTAATACCCTTTCAAGTAAAATCGAGTGTCACTTGGCATTTAAAAGTTTAAAAGAATTTGAATACTTTTAAAGGTGCTTGGCCATCCCTAAGATAGTGTGTGATATTTCTGTTTGAAGCTGGGGGGTTTTCACTGAAATTTAAAAAAAAAGTTTGTTTTGTTTAACGACACCACTAGAACACATTGATTTATTAATCATCGGCTATTGGATGTCGAAATTTGGTAATTGTGACATATAAGTCTTAGAGAGGAAACCCGGTACATGTTTTTACATTAGTAGCAAGGGATGTTTTATATGCACCATCCCACAGACAGGACAGCACATATCACGGCCTTTGATATACCAGTCGTGTTGTATTTTAAACGAAAATGACGTGCGATTATGTATAAGTATATAATCATCTAGAAATCCTTCGGCAATCTACAACACAATATTTTTAAATCGTAAATGTTTATGTTCGCTAGCGATCGATTTAACGTAATGTAATTTGAATCGACAGCGAACATTCGTGAATGCCCTCACTCCCGAAAATGATACATATCTTACTGTCATCGCACTCCATCATTTTTGTTTTCTTTTAGAAGATCTGACGAAAGTCAACGATATTCCGTAATCAGAGGTGACCCTTCTTTCAACCAATCAAAACACCACTGCCACCAATCTACCGGCAGCTTGATGCATTCTAAATGAGTATTTTCCCGAAAGAAAGGTCACCTAAACACGAACGATCTTTGGCTAATGGAGACGATACTGAGAGAACATTAAGGTCTAAATCCAATCAGACGAGTGGCTAATGTAGCATTCGGCTTCTTCTTCTTCTTTTAAAGAAATAAAATCCGTTTTAACAAAAACGTATCACCCGAGATTCAGTAGCACATATTTATGAACTTCCAAGGTGAAGTCGATTTTAATAGAAGCCTGCAACACCGGAAATTACCGGAGGTTTGATTGAGGAAGTCACAATATTTATTGTTGGATGAAGTGAGATAGATTGGACACGTCCGCTTTTGACAATCGTATTAAATTAGATACTCGTAAATCTTCCTATAGTATGAATGGTGAAGCTCCCTGGAGCTGGTAGTCGGGATGAGTGAAGGTAGGGGGCTATAAGTACACAGTATACGTTTTGGATGGAGTTTGTTTGGGGCAAACATTCATGGACATCTCAAAATTAAATAGATAGGTAGATAGATAGATAGATAGGTAGGTAGGTAGGTAGGTAGGTAGGTAGGTAGAAAGATAGATAGATAGATAGATAGACAGACAGACAGATAGACAGATATATATATATATATAGATAGATAGATAGATAGATAGATAGATAGATAGATAGATAGACAGATAGATAGGTAGGTAGGTAGGTAGGTAGGTAGGTAGAAAGATAGATAGATAGACAGACAGACAGACAGACAGATAGATATATATATATATATATATATATATATATATATATATATATATATATATATATATATATATATATATATATATATATATATAGAGATAGATAGATAGATAGATAGATAGATAGACAGACAGATAGAGAGAAATAGAGAGAGAGAAAGAAAAGAAGAAGAAACAAAGAAGACGAAACTCTATTAAACACACAAAAAACAGCAAACCCCCCAACCCCCACCCCCCCCAAAAAAAAAAAACCAAACAAAACAAAAAAAACCTTCCACCCCCCCCCCCCCACCCCCCCACACACTGGAAGTTACCAAAACATAAAAATCCAATACAACAACCCTCCTATCACCACCCAACCCTCACAAAAAACCCACAACCAACGAACCAAATACACCCCCCCCCCCCCCCGCAAAAAAAAAAAGCCCACAAAACCAAACCCCACAACAAACACAAACATAAAACAAAACACCATGACAAATCAAGTGTCCGATCAAAATCCAGCCGCCCATTCTCTTTATGTTCATTGGCTCTGCCGTCACTAGGACAAAGGAAGGAAGGAAATGTCTACAAAGGAGACAAACAACGGACATACGAACAGACAAACACATACATTTAAACAATACACAAACCACTCCTTTGGCATTACGATAGACGTATCGTTTGTATTTACAATGTTTATAAACTGCATGGGCTACTCTTTTCGACTAGCGGCAAGGGATCTTTTATATACACCGTCCCACAGACAGGATAGTACATACTACAGCCTTTGTTACACCAGTTGTGGAGCACTGGCTAGAACGATCCTGGACCGACCGCGCCAATGTAATCATGTAATTTATTCAATATTAGATGGGTCCCCAGGATAAAACGAGGATCACTAATGTAGGAAAGACAAACTTTGATAAGCCAGTGTAATCATGTAATGTATACACTATTAGATAGGTCTCGTGACAAACTTTGATATCCCAATGTAATCATGCAATTTATACAATATTAGATGGATCTTTCGACAAGCCATGACAACCCAATGTAACCATGCAATTTGTTCGATATTAGATGGGTCCCCAGGATACTTTTCTGAAGAAGGATGAACAGTGTGGTAAAGAACACAGCTGCTTCCACGACTGCTTCAACGGAAGGTGTTCCTTCACCGTATCGTGGAAGGACGCCGGAAACAGCATCGCATTCCACCTGAA
>NC_054704.1:53581337-53658837 GCF_016097555.1 Gigantopelta aegis
TGTTGGACATGAGATTGTGACAGGACAGATTACATTTACAGGTTTTGATAGTAGTGACAATCATGGAACTTAATCAGCAAGAGATAGGGGAAATGATCAGTATCTTTCATAAGATCTGTTTAGCGCCTAAATATGATACACCTGAGGAATTAAAGTCGTGGACTCAAGGCATGTCTCAACAACAGGAGCCAATTGTCAAGACTGAGGATCCTTTACCTCCATCCAAAGAATCTGCTGTTGCTTTTCCACGTTTTCCGAAATTATCCTTTTTTTCGTGGAGATGGACAGGGAAAAGATACTTCATTTGACTTGTGGACTTCTGAGGTAATTAGTCAGGCCATTAGACAATCACTGAGAGGGGAAGCCGCTCGGGTGGCTATGCGATTGGGTCTTAAAGCTTCTATTTCAGATGTTTTGGCGAAACTAAAAAGTATTTTTGGGACAGTGCAGCGCAGAGAAGCTTTGATGGCACAATTCTATAATGCGAGTCAAGGTGTTGAAGAGGATATAGCGACTTGGGGTTGTCGATTGGAAAATATTTTGTCTACAGTAACAGAGCATCATCCAATTCCATTGCCAGTGCAAGATGAAATGTTGAGGAATATGTTATGGAGTGGACTGGTACCGGAATTGAAGGTTGTTTCTGGTCATATGTTTGACAGCATACATTCCTTTGATGTGCTTAGGATGGCTTTGAGGGAAATTGAATACGACATGAAGAGTAATTCGGTTGCTGCAGCCATGGCATCATCTTCGTCCAAGAAACCAGCTTCAGTGAAGATGGCAGCATCAACAGAAGCTAAAACACGTACCGATGTGGATAAACTGACTTCAGTGGTACAGGATCTTTGTAGCCAGGTTTCAGATTTGAAACATAAACAAGATTCTGCTTTTGTTCACCAACAACAGTTTCAGATTCCACCAAGCCAGTCCAGATACGATTCACCATACAACCAAAATAGAGGTGGTAGGAAACCCTTTAGCCGTGAACCTAGGTCTTATGACAGTCATCAGTATGGACAGAGACAGATGTCACAGAACATGGATAACAGTAACCCTAAGACATTTCTAATTAGCAGCAATGAGCCTGCTTTATCTTTCCCAAATGGAAATAACTTGGAGGATGCAGGTGATGCAAGTTATGAATATCAGGAACCAGTGTGTTACAGGTGTGGTTACGCAGGACACATTGCGTTAGGCTGCAGAGTGCGACTGGATTATTTACGCCGACCTTTAAACTCCCGGGGACTTATGCGAAGAGGGCGACCATAGGTTCCACAGCATGCCCTACAGTGAATAGAGTGCCAGATGGGTTAGTTGGCCAAGCTAACGAGATAGAAGTATTTATTGAAGGGGTACCAGTGTGTGCTCTTCTAGATACAGGTGCCACAGTTTCCATTATTTCAGAATAATTTTTTATGACTCATTTGCAGTATATCCCTTTGGAACCTGTTGGGGATCTTCTCAACATTGAATGTGCTGGAGGAGAAAACCTTCCATATAAGGGTTTTGTGGAGGTTCAACTTGCTATTACTGGTGGTGGTATCGATGTGGGATGTGTACCATGTTTGTTTTTGATTGTCCCTGATACTAAGTATAATGCTCGTGTGCCTGTGTTGCTGGGTACTAACATCTTGAGTTGTCTGATAGCAGAATGCAAGGCTAAACATGGAAACAGATTTCTGCAAAAAGCTCCATTGTTTACTACATGGTACTTGGCTTACAAAAGTATGGTTTTGCAGGAGAAAAACTTGATAAGGAATGATTGGCGTTTGGGTTTAGTCAAAAATGCAGAATACCAAAACATTTTTATTCCTCCCAATAGTAGAGTGGTTGTAAGAGGTCAAGTGGATAACGTTTTGAGATCTCCGAAGGTTTGTGCACTTCTCCAACCAACACTGAGGTCATCTTTAACTGACGACATTGATATTGAACCTACTGTTATTGATTTTGACGTTCATATCTGTAATGTAACATCTTGAACGGTAATTATTCCGCAACAAGCGCTGCTTTGCGAACTACACCCAGTGACTTTAGAGGATCCACCAACTCAACAGCCGATTGATGTACCAACATTGTTAGATCAGGTTGAGATTGAGAAAAATGGTCTTACTCGGGAGGAGATGGAACAAGGAATGAATCTTGTTCAAAAGTTTCACGACATATTCTCCAAAAGTGATGAAGATCTTGGTTATTCCGGGCAGGTTCGGCATAGAATTGATTTGCACGACACTACTCCATTCAAACAACGACATAGACGGATTCCACCCTCCATGTTTGAAGAGGTAAAGAGTCACTTACAACAACTTTAATCCGCTGGAGTTATTAGACGATCGCACAGCCCACGGTCTTCGAATGTTGTATTGGCAAAGAAGAAAGATGGTAAGGTTAGAATGTGTATTGATTATAGACAGTTGAATAATCGAACCATCAAGGATTCCTATGCATTGCCATTCCAGTTTGTGAGCTGAATAATTCTTTTCAGAACGGCTCACTCCTCTACTGGCATAGGCAAATGACTCTTAAAAGTCTACCTTGTATATATATATATATATATATATATATATATATATTAGGAAGTAATCCAGCTTGGGCTACTTCAAAAATTATTACAACCAGAAACGAAGTGGATATACTGGCGCTGATACTATAAACATTTATTTATGTATGTATGCATGTATACACGCACGCACACACGCACGCACATACACACATACATACATAGATGCATACATATACATGTATATTAAATTACTTTTAAATGTTTATATCCAATTGAGGTTCAATTACGCTTTCCTGGACACACATTACCCATCTAGGCTTTCTATCCAGGATAAAAATTAAAGGTTAGTGAAAGAGAAGTCGGTCATTACTTGACCACTGAATAGTGCTAAGGAAAATTTATAATAATTCGCAACATCTCGTGTAGTGTTTACACCATCGTACATAATCCTAGGCTAGCAGGTATTGGATTAGTATCTTGGTACTGGCTACCACCCATATTTAGTTTTAATGGCCCAACGGGCAAGCGTAGAGTCATTAAATCAATTCTTCTATATAAGGACGAAAACCAAGTTAAAGTGCGAAAAACAACAATTCGTAGTTTGAGTAATTCTGATTGATTTTTCCGTAAGTGACTTTAACAGCTCTTTGTGGAGGTGTAAGGGGGTTAAATCTCTATTTCACCCATTGAAAAGGGTGCCCCTTTTTATTTCTTTATAATATTTTGTCGGAATCGCAACTGATTTGACTGTTATGTAGTGCAATGTTGAAAGAGAGTCCATGTCTCATACAATTATGGTGTAAAAAGCAGGGTTGATTCCATCTTCATAAATCAAGGCTAATATTCGTTCCTCGTATTCAGCCTTGATACATGTAGTCAAGATTACTGACATCCACTACTAGCGCCCTCTATTGGAAGAAAATTTGTAACACCGATTATGTCCCTTACACGATGACATCACTGACCAATCACAGCATCGGTAACATGTGACAATCTTGAAAGCAATATCAAAAATTAACCGCCGGACGCTGACGCTGCCATCTTTGTTTACAATAACAAGGGAATCTATAAGGAGCGTTGCGATTCGTTGCAATCAGATCTCATCGCATCCAATGAAATTTAAGCATTTTGTGGCACGATTTCTTGACGACATGTAACCAAGGCTGAATACGGAACGAATATGAGCCTTGATTTATGAAGAGGGTTGATTCATGCACCTAGAACCGAATGTCATATCATGTAGTCTTTTGCCTCTGTAGTCAGGACTAATTAGAGTTTTTCCCTTCTCTTTTGTTTTAGTAGAATAACGTCACAAGCAGATAGAAAAGTGTAGTCTCCTCCTTCCTATTTAATTGCTACACAAGCTAATGTTTTCATGCTCGTCTATGTACACTTTGTTTGTTTAACGACACCACTAGAGCAGATTGATTAATTAATCATCGGCTATTGGATGTCAAACATTTGGTAATTATGACTCGTAGTCATCAGAGGAAACCCGCTACATTTTCCCCAATGTAGCAAAGGATTTTTTATTTTCAATTCTCCACAGACAGGAAAGCACATACCACTGCCTTTATCCAGTTGTGGTGCACTGGTTGGAACGAGAAAAAACAACAATCAGCTTAATGGATCCACCGAGGTGGTTCGATCTTGCGACGGAAACACCTCAAGCAAGCACTCAACCGACTGAGCTAAATCCAGTCCCTCTATGTAAAGGAAGGAAGGAAATGTTTTATTTAACGTCGCACTCAACACATTTTATTTGCGGTTATATGGCGTCGGACATATGGTTAAGAACCACACATATATTTTGAGAGGAAACTCGCTGTCGCCACTTCATGGGCTACTCGTTTCGATTGGCAGCAAGGGATCTTTTATATGCACCATCCCACAGACAGGATAGTACATACCACGTACTTGGTAACACCAGTTGTGGATCACTGGCTGGAACGAGAAGTAGCCCATTGGGCCCACCGACGGGGATCGATCCTAGATCGATCACGCATCAGGCGAGCGCTGTTCTCTGTAAAGATAACTGTGGTGAGATGCCTGTAAACCACCTACAGACAGCTGACCTAGCTTCCATGTGTATGCCCAGGACAAAATGACTGAACCTCAGTTGAGAATATGATAATAAAATTAAAAAGAAAAAGAAATCGGTCAAATACAAGTTACCTCATAACAATAGTAGGTAGACCCCCTTACTACTCATAAGGTCGCACTATACCAAATAACAGAGTAGTTGATGCTACCAATCCTGTCATTGGTGATAAATGTGAGACTGTTTGCTGTCACAAATGCAATTTTATCAAAACTAAATACCTCAGTTTTGTGTGAAAATATGGGTGTTGTAAAAACATTCCGTTATATCAAAAATGAGACAAGAAACGTTCCACATTCTACAGATGATATTTTATTTGGATGGGTTGTAGTATTCGTATTTACGTGTCATAATTTAGTTGATTTATTACATATTGGGGGTGGGAAGTAGCCTGTGATAAAGGGTTCGCTTGATGTGCGATCAGTCTGGGTTTTATTCCTGTCTGTGAACCCATTTCTCGTTCCAGCCAGTGCACCACGGCGGGTATATCAAAGGCCGTGGTATGTGCTATTCTGTCTGTGGGATGATGGTGCATATAAAAGATCACTTTCTACTAAAGACAAAAATGTAGCGGGTTGCCTCTCTAAGTCTATATGTCAAAAACACCAAATGTTTGACATCCAATAGCCGATGATTAATAAAGCAATGTGCTCTAGTGGTGTCGTTAAACAAAACAAACTTAAAAAAACAAAACATATAGTATTTTAGCCACATGCGTTAACATTGTCGTCTATGGGATTCTATTAAGTATAGTCGAACCGTAAGTACGCAACTTGACGTTTCACACTTCAGAAATACTTACCGACTACGTAATTGTTTCAACATATTTCAGTACGAGTATCATGTGCATCTTTCATTAGACAAAGAACAGAGAACACAAGATAAACGCATCAGTTGTGTGAAAATATATCTTGAACGATACACCATCGTAGGTTACTGGTATTGTATGTTTTACATGAGGTAATTTCAAACAGTATGATTCTAAATGTTGAAACAAAAAGAAGCTTGCTTTCAACGCTACGCTTTTTCGATTTTAGGAGAGGTGCTCTGCAAGAAAACTGCCGTATAAAAACGGAGGTACTATAACTTTTGATACATGGATCGTATAGTAAAGGGGCCTATTTCACTAACCATTGTAAGTTTACGTCTGCAACTAAAAGTTATTCCGGTCGTACGTTTATATGTGTTTGGTGTCTATTTCGCGCAGAAAATTGCATCATTACGGAAGATGGAGCATTTTAATGAAATACGTGTATTTCTAATTATAATAATAATATTAAGAAATGTCGTTTAGTCGTAGATTACGTTTACGTGCAAAACTAGGCTTACGATGTATTGTGAAATTGGGCCGACATGAGGGCAGATTAAATATACACCTATCATTGATACAATTTCTTAATCCAGTTCCGACTCATTATATTTATAGAGGTAGATTAAATGCGTTCGGTCCTGTATGTTCGCCTGACGATCATGCCATTCATTTTCAGACCACAAAACCACCACAAAACCCCCCCACAAAAAAACCACACACACAAAACACAAGACCAAAATATGCTGTTAAGACCATGCGCATCAACTCTAGTTTAAAATTTAGAAAGCAAGGTTCAGTTAAGAGATCCTTGCCATGCACATCAAACATTATTTAAAACCTAGAAAACAAGGTTGAAGCACAATATCCCGGTCTATAAAATTCATAATAAGTTAAAGCCTTGGAAATACAGCTTAGATACAGTGCCATGGTCTAGAACACCAACCAATCATATAAAACCATGAACGCAAATCTTTTGATATACCAGCACATTTGATATTCTGCGACACTTATAAATGTAAATAAAGTAATATTGAAAACAGAACGTTACTGGTTGCAGTCGTAAATAAGTACAGAACAGAATAGTGTTCATTATAAGGAACTTGCGGGGGGAGTGTGGGGGGGGGGGGGGGGCTAGGCCTTGCATTGACATAATTTATTCTTCTGTCTCTACTAATATCATGGATGAAGCTTTTCTGTCGACTTTTGGATGTCTTACCGCCCCTAGTGGTGTAGTGGTTAAACTATCGGACTAAAAATGGATTGGTAATGTGGACGCTCTGTGTGGAGTTTTAATCGGCTATTAAATGTCAAATATTTGTTAATTCTGATATATAGTCTTAAGGCGAAGCAACACGATACGAGTGTCACAATCGACTATTCTCGTACGAAAGGAAGGAAGGAAATGTTTTATTTAATGACGCACTCAACACATTTTATTTACGGTTATATGGCGTCAGACATATTGAGAGGGGAAACCCGCTGTTGCCATTCATGGGCTACTCTTTGCGATTAGCAGCAAAATATCTTTTATATGCACCATCCCACAGACAGGATATCACATACCACGGCCTTTGATATACCAGACGTGGTGCACTGGCTGGAACGAGAAATAACCCAATGGGTCCACCGACGGTGATCGATCCTAGATCGACCGCGCATCAGGCGAGCGCTTTACCACTAGGCTACGTCCCGCTCCCATTCTCGTACGAGGCACTCGTATCGTGTGTCGTCGCCTTTCGAGGAAACCTGTAACATGTTTTCATTAGCAGCAAGCGATCTTTCATCTTTTCAACACACAGCACAGCACACACCACACATACCACAGTCTTTGATATGCCAGTCGTGAGGCACTGATTGAAATGGGTCCACTGAGTGGATTCCATCCTGAGGCCAAAGCACTTCAAGCGCGCGCTCTGAACTAGGTCTCGCTCCCCTCCACACATAAGCATGGAAATCAAGTTTAAAAGAAAATAATGAATGTTGATATATTTAATCAGCTGGGGTCTAAAGTCCTCCTGACACGACCAACCTCCGTACGCCTATATTCACACCACAACGTCGGTGTTTATTATATTGAGAATGTAATATAATCGACCACAAACCTAAAACACAAATTTAATATATCCTTTCTCGAAATAAAGCACAGACATTATTAATCTCCGGAAGTTTTTTTTTTTTTTTTTTTAGAGGTTCGAAAATAACTTTCTGAAAGCCAAAATAAAATATATAGCTCTGTAAAAATGGGCGGGGAAACACCGAGGTGGTGGTACGAATTCCGGAGATAAACGATTTAACCCGAATATAGTTTGACGGAAATAGTGACGAGTTTGCCAATTATCTTTACGTGATCTTCTCAATTGCTCTTTATGAGATGGAAAACAGGTGTGTTGAGATTCACCCACGCGCAGGTATATTTATGTTCGATATTAATAGGTTTACCAAGCCAGTTTGATATCTGAAGATATTTGACAGATCGCGTTAAAGTACCACTGTCATAGTTGTATTATATATATAATAATAATGTTCTCATAAATACACAAGTGTCCGATATAGTATTACATAGGTTTACTAACCCAGTTCGACAACTGACGATATTTGACAGATCGCGTTAAAATATCACTGACACAGTTGCATTGTATACATTTCTTACACACCCGTTGGTCAGAACATCATTCGTTATTTTTGATAACACATACTTGTTTACACATGTACTTGTGTTAACAATTTCAAGACATACGACTGGCTGCTCCTAGGTGATGACCAGGTCATCAGTGCCATACATCCAATGAAAAAACAGCACGATCGAAATCGAGTACACCGACAATCATTTGTCTGTTGGGCGTAAGTTAGCTATAAATGCAAGCGGTGTCAATAACTTTTAGTCTTTAACTTTAACTTAAAACCTGGTTTTTTAGGATATGTAAAAAACAGAATAATGCATTCGTGTTCGCTAGATACCATTTATCTTACAACTCATTAATTAAAAACGTATCAAACTCTCTTTCGTTCGTTAAATACATTTTAAAAGAACTCGTTGTGAGATAAATGGTATCTAACAGCCACTCATGTATTGTTCTCAATTTATTAATGTTCTAAAAATATACATAAATGCACAATCATAAGGAATTTTGGAACGGTGGGGGTTAAAATTACCAATGTTGAGCATAGAAGACTTCAGATTATTTGTCATAGGCGTCGGAAGATACCAGCAACTCTGGTGATTGGGCGCGGAGCTAGTGATGGCAGTTTTATTATGTATTAATTTTTTTTTTTTCATCGAGGGGTTTGTGGGCAATACATGATCTTCAGAGTTTGTCCAATGCCTATGTTTTTTAAAATTCACATCATAATGTTTACTTTTTTTTATTTCAACCGCTGGAAACGTTTCCCCATGCATTCTGCTCACAATATTATTTGTAATCCACGTAGTCGGTTCGAACCCTGTATAGTAATACAAATTTGAATAGCGGTTTTTGTTCAATTCATGCAAAAATTATTCTGCTCCCCACATTGTGACACCCACTAGCCGATGTGTATATTTGTGCTCGGGTGTCGTTAAACATTAATTAATTCATGCCCCCCCCTCCACCCCCACACTCCTTACCCCTCCACCCCCTAAACGAATGAGAGGTTTACGCTTATGCAGGTTATAAAAATCATGAAGGAAATTTTGAATTGAAACAAAATTCGTTTATCCCTTAATTGGGATGGTGATACGAAAGTGTGTCTTTTTATCTATTGGTAATAAAGACATTGTATTTTGTTGGGTACCCAGCCATGTTGGCATCAGGGGTAATGAAAAGGCAGATTTAGCTGCCAAGTCTGCTTTGGATTTGCCTCATGCCAGGGTTGGTGTACCGTATACTGATTTTAAATATGGTATTAACAAATTTATCTTTTCGATTTGGCAACGTGATTGGGACGGTGAGGTTGCGAACAAGCTTCATGCTATCAAGCCAGTCTTGGGAGAGTGGCAGTCCTCCTATAGACGGTGCAGGAAGGATGAAATAGTCTTGTGTCGTGCCCGCATCGGTCACACTTACTTAACCCATTCATTTATCTTGAAGAAAGATCCTCCACCTCAGTGTGAGCACTGCCAGTGTCTTCTGACTGTTCGACACATTTTGGTAGAGTGTAAGCAGTTGTCAGAAACTCGAAAAGATATATTTGGACAAAGAAATGTGATGGAATCATTTCGATTCCATCCAGAACTTTTATTGCAGTTTTTACGAGATACTGAATTTTATTCTAAATTTTAATTATATCTATCTGTGATATTTGTACCTTTACACAGTCCTTTACACTGTGTTTTTATTTAATTGTTGAATTTTTATATTGATGATGATCATCACACTTTTCTTGCATTTTACCATAGTTTGACACCCAATAGCCGATGTATTTTTCGTGCTGGGGTGTCGTTAAACATTCATTCATTCATTCATTCATTCAAAATTCGTTTATTATTAATTAATGTTTTTTTTGTTTTTTTTATCAAATCTGTAATCGTTCTGTAACCACAAAAAACAAACATGGCTTTAATCTAAAGAAAATATCTGCCCACTAATTAGCACCCTGTCAGATCGGCCATCGGAAGTGGCTTCTTTCGTAAGTACACTCCGATCCATGTTAGTGAGCGCACCGCTGTTATCGCGAAAAAAACTCTAACAGCTTTTGCGTCTTAATGGGAGCGAGGAGGACATAAAGAACTGATATAATCGAAGAAAAAAGAGAAGGCAAAACTTACGTTGATAACACAGATTTAGATACACCGGGCTGTGGGTCAGGCATGTGTTAAGTTGTTTACGCGAGGTGGCAGACAGTCGAAACGGAGATCCATATCTTGTAGTAATACTTTATGAGCTCCAATTGCAAACGTACACACTGGATATCTTATCTTGAAGGAGACGGACGTAGCCCAGTGGTAAAGCGCTTGTCTGATGCGCGGTCGGTCTGGGATCGATTCCCGTCGGGGTATTTCTCGTTCCAGTCAGTGCACCACGACTGGTATACTAAAGATCGTGGTATGTGCTATGGTTCCCCGTCTGCAGTAAAATCATTTTAAAAGATCCCGGTCTGGGATCGATCCCCGTTGTTGGGCTCATTGGGCTATTTCAGGATCCAGCCAGTCTACCACGACCGTGGTATGCGCTATCCTGTCTATGAGATGGTGCTTATAAAAAAATCCCTTGTTACTAATGGAAAACTCTCTAAGACTATATGTCAAAATTAGCAAATGTTTGACATCCAATAGCCGATGATTAAAATCAAATGTGCTCTGTGCTATCGTTAAACAAAACAAACTTTATCTTATTTCGAGGATGTTTGCGAATAAACACGTTTATCGATGATATAATAAAACAGTAATATTCTGAACACTGTTTTGAGCTGGTTGTGTGATATAATGGAGGCTTTTTTCGTTCTTGTTTTGATGTAGGGTTCAAGCTCGCTGTTCGAGGTCCTTCGCTCAGTCGGATGTATAGATAGAACATAGAGCATTGGGTTAGTTAGAGAGGAATCCAGCCCCGTTTTCAGCGACATCAAGCGACGCTCAGGTTCACGATCTAAACGGTCAGGGCCCCGTTCCACGAAGCGATCTTAGCCCTAAGATTACCTTAAGCGCATAGCTACCCTATGCATTTAAGCTGATCTTAGGGCTAAGATCGCTTCGTGGAACGGGGCCCTGGTCCCCAATGTGGTCACTTGGTTTTAAGTGAAGCGCATTTATAAACCAGTCTAGCGAACGTTTATCTGCTCGGTCTGGCTGAACTCAGCCTAGTTATCTGCTTTTACTATCTTTTGTCATTTACCAACAAGTGAGAATAGTGTATGCACCACCAACAGAAAAGTATATGCCTTTCATATGGCAGTCGTATAGCACTGGTTAAACAGTCTATTAGCTCAATGTGACCTGATTTTACTCCTCCATTACAACAACAACAACAATAACTATTAGTAGCTGCTGCTGCTGCTACTACTACTACTACTACTACTACTACTACTACTACTACTACTACTACTACTACTACTACTACTACTACTATACTACTGTTGTTGCTGCCGCTACTGCTACTGCTACTACTACTACTACTACTACTACTACTACTACTACTACTACTACTACTACTACTACTTCTACTACTACCACGACTACCACTACCACTACCTCTACTACCACTACAACTACCACTGCCACTACTACAACTACTACTACTACTACTACTACTACTACTACGACTACTACGACTATTTCCCCCCAAAATACGACCGCCGTTTAAATAGCCAACCCTCATTAGCCGTTTTCTCGTTCCAACCAGTGCACGACATCTGGTCAAAGGCCATGGTATGTGATTTCCTGTCTGTGAAGAAAGTGCATATAAAAGATCCCTTGCTGCATTAGGAACAATATAGCGGGTTTCCTCTGATGACTATACGTCTTAGAATTACTAAATGTTTGACATCCAATAGCCGATGGTTAATTAATCTGCTCCAGTAGTGACATTCAACAAAACATTTTTTTTTTCATTAGCCGAGGCTATATACACGGCCGCGATGTATTTAGCCACTTCTATTTTAAGTGACAAAGATGGCGGCTTCCACTTCCGCTGTATTTATGGAATTCATCTTTGTAGGCAATATTTAGCACGATGTGTGTACGATAGTCGACAGGACCTGAGTACAAAAATGATCCTTGCGAAGCGCGGCCTCGGGAAAGAACAAAGATGGCGGTTGGCAGAACAAGAGAAGAAACGGTCAGAACGATCAAAAACTGTTAACACGGACGTACCTGCCTCGGTGGTGTCGTGGTTAAGCCATCGCACATAAGGCTGGTGGGTACAGTTCGCAGCCCGGTACCGGCTCCAACCCAGAGCGAGTTTTGACGACTCAGTGAGTAGGTGAATGACCACTACACCCTCTTTTCTCTCACCTACCACTGACAACTAACCCACTGTGCTGGACAGACAAATCCAGATAGCTGAGGTGTGTGCCAAGGAGAGGTACTTGAACCTTAATTGGATATAAGCACGGAAATAAATTGAAGTGAAATGAAAATAAAACGGCCTTATGTATTAATTGTAAATTGTTATTCCGGGAAACAGAAGTCTACACTTGAGACTTATTTATTTATTTTATTTATTTAGGCTATACTGCGCATGATTAAAACAAACATATTAATCATAAAAAGTAATTAGCTAGCTACATGAGTGTGTTTTGTTTTTAAAATATTAGTGCTGACATGTAAGGGTACCTGAATCTGTTATGGTTATCTACAGCAGTTACAGTGCATTCGATTAAAACATGCACTTTCCAGAGAGAGAGAGAGAGAGAGAGAGAGAGAGAGAGAGAGAGAGAGAGAGAGAGAGAGAGAGAGAGAGAGAGAGAGAGAGAGAGAGAGAGAGAGAGAGAGAGAGAGAGAGAGAGAGGGGGGGGGGGGTAATAGGTGGACAAGCAAACAGATACTATAGTAGATTGTTTCCCTACAATAACAGAAAATACTCTTTCACAATCATATTGCGATCTAGTTATCGCCACTCCTCAGAAGTACTCCAGAAGTTGTGATCTTTGGGAATTGTAATTGCCAAAACAGACATAGCTAATTTCATTTTGCTGTAAAGAAATTAACTTGGAATTTTGTTTTTCTTCACGGAACTGTCGTTTACAAAACAACAGAAATTGCATGAGGTATGTTTTTACACCAATTGCTTATTGCCAAAAGCAAGAGAAGAGAAAGCAATATGATTCGATATGATTATTGAATTAGCCCGTACCGAAGTGAACTGTTTGTTGTAGGTCGGCCGGCTTATGCACATAGTCATTTCGTTATGTCTTTACCAAATAACCCACAGAGATTACCAGGTGCTTTACAGCAAGCATTTCCAATGTACGCCATGTGCAGATGTTATTATGTTTTTTAAGTATTTGTTTCTTCTCCCTTTTTTCTTCTTTTTTTTGTTGTTGTTGTTTTTCTGTTGCTTTATTTTGGCCATTAACTTGTTTTCTTCAGAATGACACTGTACTTAATATACCTCTTGATGAACGGTTTTTTTTAATGTAATGTAATTTATTTGAATAAAAATCAATATCTCTGCGGGGGTTACAATCAATAAGAATTGTCAGTTAGTCACGGCAGTTATGTTAGGCAGCCTATAAAGTGCATACATATAGAAAAAAGAACTCGACGACCCTACGATAGCTTTCTACATATTACTTGTACCTCTACCAGTGTACCAACTGATACTTCTGATGTGTGCAGGGCAATACCTAAACTAAACTAACTATGGAGAGGAGACAAAGAAAAGGAAATAATGAGAGAGAGAGAGAGAGAGAGAGAGAGAGAGAGAGAGAGAGAGAGAGAGAGAGAGAGAGAGAGAGAGAGAGAGAGAGAGAGAGAGAGAGAGAGAGAGATGACAGACAGAGAGGGAGAGGGAGAGAGAGAGAGAGAGAGAGAGAGAGAGAGAGAGAGAGAGAGAGAGAGAGAGAGAGAGAGATGAGACAGATGACAAAGAGAGAGAGAGAGAGAGAGAGAGAGAGAGAGAGAGAGAGAGAGAGAGAGAGAGAGAGAGAGAGAGAGAGAGAGAGAGAGAGAGAGAGAGAGAGAGGAGAGAGAGAGAGAGAGAGGAGAGAGAGAGAGAGAGAGAGAGAGAGAGAGAGATGAGACAGATGACAAAAAGAGAGAGAGAGAGAGAGAGAGAGAGAGAGAGAGAGAGAGAGAGAGAGAGAGAGAGAGAGAGAGAGAGAGAGAGAGAGACGGACAGACACAGAGAAAGAGACACAGGGAAAGAGAGACGGAGAGACAGACAGGTATACAACAAACATAGACTGGTATATCAAAGGCCGTGTTATGTGCTATCCTGTCTGTGGGATGGTGCATATAAAAGATCCCTGGCTGCTAATCGGAAAGAGTAGCCCATGAAGTGGCGACAGCGGGTTTCCTCTCAATATATGTGTGGTCCTTAACCATATGTCTGACGCCATATAACCGTAATTAAAATGTGTTGAGTGCGTCGTTAAATAAAACATTTCTTTCTTTCGACTTCGGCTTAGGTATATGGGGTTAGACTTAGGCTTAGGTCTAGAGTAAGACTTAATATTAAGCTAGTCTTAGGCTTAGAACAGTTTTTCGTGTAATTTTATTATCATTGTGAGCATCTCCGCCGCTGTCATCATCCTCGTCTTTATCATCATCCTCGTCTTTATCATCATCATCCTCGTCTTTATTATCATCATCATCGTCTTTATCACATTAATTGTCGTCTTTATCACCATCATCGTCGTCTTTATCACAACATCGTCGTCTTTATCACCAACATCGTCGTCTGTATCACCATCATCCTCGTCTTTATCACCATCATCGTCGTCTTTATCACTACCATCGTCGTCTTTATCACCATCATCGGCGTCTTTATCACCAATATCGTCGTCTTTATCAACATCCTCGTCATCTTTATCACCACCATTCGTCTT
Source organism: Gigantopelta aegis (assembly GCF_016097555.1). Classification (NCBI taxonomy): domain Eukaryota; kingdom Metazoa; phylum Mollusca; class Gastropoda; order Neomphalida; family Peltospiridae; genus Gigantopelta; species Gigantopelta aegis. The sequence continues at coordinate 53,596,215 of NC_054704.1, forward strand.
TATCACCAACATCCTCGTCTTTATCACCATCATCCTCTTCTTTATTACCACCATCGTCGTTTTTAGTATCATCATCGTCGTCTTTATCACCATCATCGTTGTCTTTATCACCATCATCATCGTCTTTATCACCACCATCATCGTCTTTATCACCATCATCGTCGTCTTTATCACCATCATCGTTGTCTTTATCACCATCGTCGTTGTCTTTATCACCCAACATCCTCGTCTTTATCACCACCATCGTCGTCTTCATCACCATCATCGTCGTTTTTATCATCATCATCCTCTTCTTTATCACCATCATCGTCGTCTTTAGTATCATCATCGTCGTCTTTATCACCAGCATCGTCGTCTTTATCAACATCCTCGTCTTTAGTATCAGCATCCTTGTCTTTATCACCATCATTGTCGTCTTTATCACCATCATCGTCGTCTTTATCACCAATATCGTCGTCTTTATCACCATCATCGTCATCTTTATCAACATCATCCTCGTCCTTATCACCAACATCCTCGTCCTTATCACCATCATCGTCGTCTTTATCACCATCATCCTCGTCTAAAGTTATCACCATCATCGTCGTCTTTATCAACATCATCCTCGTCTTTATCACCACCACCGTCGCCTTGGCCACGAGCGTTCGGGTCCTGGTTGGAGTTTCTGGGTGTTAATTAGTACCAGTTGAATATATATACGAAGACAACAGGCAATACAACGTAGCGCACTTGAGTGTTCCGTCGAGCACATTGCTTAATTAATCATCGGCTACTGGAAGTCAAACACTTAATAATTCTGACACGTAGTCTTCTGAGAAAACCCGCTACATTTGTTCCATTAGCAGCAAGGAATATTTATATATGCACTTCTCTACAGATAGAACAGTACACACTACGGCCTTTGATATAACAGTCGTGGTGCATTGATTGGGACGGGAAAACCCCAATAGGTGTGTCGAGGACGTTTGATCCTGTGACCTTAGCACCTCAGACAAGCGTTGTTCTGACTGAACTAGATCACGCCATTCGCCGACGACATCGCTGTCGTCATGACAATCCTTGCTGCTGCTGTCGCCATGACGAGACAATAATCCGCATAATAATACTGCTTGTATGCAAATCCCCCCGCCACACACACACACCCTTCACACACACACACACACACACACACACACACACACACACACACACACACACACACACACACACACACACCAACAGAAACATCACAGAACAAAATAACAGATTTGACGAGCGATAAAGGGAGAAATTATTTATTTTAAAAAACTGCAATCCACACCTATGTTTATAAATTATTGCTCCTTTTTTTGTCTTTTTTTTTTTTGCGCGGGATATAATCAAATGACGGAGAGAACCTAGCCAGTAGTTCTAGTAAACGAGCTAATATCGCGGTAACGTTTGTGTTGGAAGCTTGCCCTATTAATATTCCGCCTCGTACAAAAGAGCCGTTGTTATTAATCTGAAAATAATCTACCAATATCAAATGCTTGTAACAACGGCTTTCATGTTGCGTCGCAGCCTAATTTGTGTATCCATTCTCCGTGCGCATCAAACACGCGATCACTCGCGAGGTAAGTGCAACCATGTCGCCTTTTAGGTACACCCTGTCACAAGCCGTTTTCTTCTTTTGATTCCGAGACCAGTCTATGGTCAGGATATTGACACGTGAGGGAGGCAGGCAACTTGTGCAGTTTACCGTCTGCAACTGCCGCCTACTCTTTCGGAACCGTGAGTGCATTCCTTAAGATATGATATTAGTTTCTGCGAAACGCACAGCGAAGTGTGTCCATTGGCACAACTGTCTGCCCATGAAAAAAAGAACAATTTTCAGGTGTTCTATGTCAGAAGAATTCATTATGGATTGACGTGGATAGGAACTTTAGTAAATATACGTATCATGTATGTGATGCTGATGATGATGATGATGAAGGTGTGTTAATTCCAGTGGTGGAATTTAAGACAGACCAAAAAAACAACAGCAAAAAATCAACAAACAAAAAAAACACCAAAAAAACGACTACTAAAAGATGTGGAAGAATAACGTGAGAGGTGAATGGATTACAGCGCAATTTAAGATCATCATCTTTCTTACCTGGATCGGTGTTAGCACAGGCACCAAGACACGGTAAATATAGTTTTATTATTACATGGTTGGTTTCAGAAGTTAGTATTATATTAAATTATTAGATTATATTAAAGTTCTCAAAAGCGGATGCAATGGAGGAGACCAGGCTGACCAAATTACGTGCTCTCTCTTCTTTTTGAACAGTTTGCTGACAACATTGATTAAAATGCTGTTTTGCCCTTGGTCCCCTCCCTAAAATATTTCCAGGATCCGCCCTTGGTTCTCTTTTATCTCAATATCTCTGTCTCCACCTCTGCATCTGCATTTGTCTGTCTACCCCTCTCTATCTGTCTCTCTCTGTCTGTCTATCTGTCTCTGTCTGTCTGTCTGTCTGTCTGTCTGTCTCTCTCTCTCTCTCTCTCTCTCTCTCTCTCTCTCTCTCTCTCTCTCTCTCTCTCTCTCTCTCTCTCTTTCTTTCACACACACACACACACACACACACACACACACACACACACACACACATCAAACCAACAATAGTGGGGGAGTGCCCAGTCTCTTGGAGGGGGAAGAGGGTGGGGGAATGCACAGACAAGATTTTTTAAATCTTTATTTATATAGAGATCCCCCCGTTTTTCCGATTTACTTCAAGGGTGAGAGGTTGCAATATGTTTTTTTATCCATGGTGTATATGTTGAATTAAACGATGCGTGTAGCAAATTTAGGCAAATATGTTACTAGTGTCGTCTATGGAATTTGATTTGGTGGTATGCAACCTTAAATAACCAGGTAATATTTGCTAGAGTCAACAGTATTCGTAAGACAGTATAACTGCCAAGCCAAATGTGTTAAGGAGAGCTATATGGGGTTTATCTTATTTGTTTTGCCAAGATAGTATATAATATTAGTGTTTTATGTATATATCTGGCTGTGGCAGACAAGCGTGTTTGCCTTAATACAACAGTAACGAGGGTATAAAAAGCATGTGTGTGTGTATGTGTGGTTTGTATGTGGACGTATCTGTTAGAATAATTTTGTTTTCATGTGTGACTTCTTGAAACTTTAACCTTATTTTTGTCCTAGTTAATAAATCATCCATGTTCCTTAAAATCCCCAGTTTAATGTAATGGGCCAATAGCAGACAACGATCATGGCAATGACTATGATCATGTTAATGTTGATGATGAAATTAATGAAGATGTTGATAATGATTATAATTGCGATGACGATAATGGTGATGATAATGATTATGATGATGATGATGATGATAATGATGATGATAATGATGATGATTGTGCTGATGATAATGATAATTATGGTGGATCATCATAATCATCAGCAGCACAATCATCATCATCAACGTCATCGTCGTCGTCATCATCAGCAGCAGCAGAGGCAGCGATAACAACACAAATATTAACAATTACAGCTAACGATACGCCATAGTAACATTAGGCAGTGGACATAACTTGGTTTGTATGAGTAATCAAGTGATAGCCCACGGTAAGACTAGATTTAACACCATGTGGTTTGTATCACTGATCATCAGTAGTTTCTTCCCGACATCCCACCAAACCAGGAAACATCCTCCATTGATCCTCTTCACCACACCGGCATCTAAGTAACTTTCAGCTACGAGCCTCATTTGAACATGTTTTAGGTGTCTCCCACAGACCGTGTCTAACAAGGCGATATATAACACATAAAACATGGTCCGCGTTCAGCACATGCCATTTGGGGAGAGCGCTTGCTATATAATTGACTAGATCCGACCCTATTGCCTTCTGTAAAAGGGACATTCCTGAGTTTGCTACATTGTAAGATGTTTCCAACTAATACAATATTTCTACGATTAAACTTACACATTATTAAATATATTTTCTTGTTTTTAATATTAGAATAATAGTGTCTGTATATTCAATGGATTTTGTCTTCAAATAATTTCGTACGTTCGAAAAAATATATTTTAGGAAATAAAATGAAATATAACCTACTACAAATATTAGAACGATCAGAAACGCGTTTAATATGCAGTCACTAATATTTTATGCAGAAAAATACATTTGATATGTAATTACATTCATTAAAAAGTCTCTGTTAGTTGATAACATCTTAAAAATTGTAGCAAACTCAGGAATGTCCCTTTAAACCAATCTAACGAGCGTTTTGTAGAACCACGAAGCGCTCGAATCATTGAAGCGCAAAAGGTTATTCATTCCGTCAGAGAGCGCCAAGGTAGCGTTCAGCCATCTGGACCCAACAGCAAAACGTCCGCATTTTAGTTTATGCGCTTCATGTTAAAACAAATGGCCACATCAGAAACGAGTCAAATAGTTCGTGAACGCCAGTACATGTGTTGCTCGCTGTTGCAGAACGTAAGGAAGATTAACTACAGCTATCTACCACGCATCGTATTCCTGCTACCCTAATTTAAAGGTCAGAAGACAAGATGTTTTGCTATGGAATTCTATCACTGTTACATGTGACTGACTTCACGTGTCCATGTCTAATACAGATTCTGTTACAGGACGGCGTAGATTGATCAGTTACTGCTCCATGATATTCGTATCTAAAGACTTGGTATACAGTGTACAGTATGTGAGGAAAATGCATATAAATTACCATTCGGTGCTAAATGAAACACAAATTCATTCCTTGTGTCACACATTCTTTACAATAAGAAAAAGTAACAGTTTACAGTGGTGTCATAGGCCTGTATGCTATTGTAAAACTATACCACATGTTTCAACTAATGGCTGGTCATGTTTCCGGTAATGAAATTGCCAGTGTTGGACAAGAGGTTTGGTCAAAATCAAACTGTCTGACCAAGACGAACCTGCTTGAACACGATGTTGATTATTTTCCCAATTCTTGAATGAAATTAACTTTCACCAATGAAACAGTATCCCCATTTCTTCTTCTTCTGCGTTCCCAAGGCCATGCTCAGACTTCCAGTCCTGTTCTCACCAGGAAGTCGGCTGTCCGTCGAAGGGACGACGTCGGTCCCCAAAGTTTCTCTTCTGGATCCACCGGATACGGCCAGGTGTCTTGTCTCAGGGTGGTATATGATGGACAGGACTGAAGAATGTGTTCAGGTGTTTGGGCATCTGTACCACAGGGACATTCATCAGTGTGGGCGTCTGAGTCTATAGAGGTGGGAGAGCAGGCGACAGTGGCCAGTCCTCATTCTAAAGATGATTACTTGCTGTGTTCTGTCCAGTGACTCAAGGTTATCCTCTTTTCCCACTTCCATCCGTATCTTCCAGTTGGTGTTAAAGCGGTTCTTTATGATGGTTTTCACCTCCGAGTATGATGTGGGTTGAGATACCTGCTGAAGTATCCCCATTTAAAAATGCATTAAAATGTTAATGCTTTTAAACAGAAATATGTAATTTTTTTATTACAAAATGTTGGAGATTAGATAGCACTACCATTTATATGATAAAAAAACTCAATTGCTCTTTTTTTATGAAATATTAACCACTTTCCTGAAGTATGGCTGGATACCTAACGATTATCGACCCCGGGGGTGCAGTTGTTGTGAAATATTCATTGATGTTACGCTTCGTTACTGTTACAAGTTAATGCCGATTGCACATAGGACCCCTGGGACGATCGTGCAGATAGACATCTATTAGTGGACCAGCCAAATATGGAAAAGGCCTGTAGAATTTTTTTTAACGGCATCGTTTGTTAATAGTAGACATCCATGTGGAATCAATCATTAATAGGATGACAAAAATTATGTGGATGGATGTCATTGTCAATTTTGAGTTTCAAGGTCATTTTCAACGTCATAAAGGTCACCAAGGTCAAAAATGGTGTTTTCGCAGGTTTATTTCTCTAAGTAGTTTATAATTGCAGCAGAAGCATGATAATTGGCACAAAAAAATTGATTTGAGGCATTCTTCAAATCCAAATAAGTGAACATTTAAAAATCCAAGATGGCGGCCATTTTCCCCCAAAGGTCGGTTAATTTTGTACTTTTTGACATAACTTTGCATATAATCATTGATTTGATGGCATCATCGGCATCACAAGAAATGACCAAGCCAGAGACAAGTTTTGTGTCACATGGTCAGAACGAGCATACATTTCACAAGAAACCAGGTCACTCTTCAACCTAGAAGATGACGACGAGGAGACTGTTTTCTCCCGTTCTGATAGTCTTCCATCTCGAACAAGGCGTGATGCTGATGATGTGAAGAAGCTTGCTACGCAACTCCGAGGATTTGATGTGTTCAGGTTACACACAAAATCAGCAGAAGAGGAAGGGGACACCTACTCAGAGACTATGGACATACCTCTGGTGTCCCTGGCCACCAAAGACACTGTACCAAGTGAGGTGCTCAGTGATCTCTTAACTGCAGAAGAGAGAGGAATGCAGGCAGTCATCATCAATGTGAAGGAACGACTAGCAGAGGGAACCACAGGATTTTATGATGCACTAAAGAATCATCACTCAAAGACTTTCGCTGACCTGTACAAAGCTAAGGTGTGTACTACACAGAATATAGCGAAAACAATCAAAGCTGACAGGAAGCTACTGCAGCGTCTGTTCAATGTTGTCATCGCAGGTCGAACAGTAGAAATGGTGAACGTGCTTAAGCATGAGCTGTCTCCATTCCCACAATCATTAGCAAAGCCCGGAGAGATGAACACAACATCGAAGGCAGACTTGATCAGCATCTTGATGGCTGGAATTCACACTTCCTGTGATGTTCCGGATGCTGACATGAAGACCTGTGTGCTGATTGATGGGCATGCACTGATCCAGTCCCTTGGGAAGCCCCATGGATGCCAGACATTTGGCGACCTAGCTGGTGTGTTCATACAAATTGCAACACGTCACTTTGGAGAACACATAACTAGAGTTGATGTTGTGTTTGATCGCTATATAGGAGAGGACTCAATCAAGGCAGTGGCACGATCAAAGCGATTGGGCAAACAGAAGCCAATTCGCAAGCTTATTGAAGGACCACAAGTCCCACTACCACAGGTATGGAGCACCTTCATTGCCTTGGATGAAAACAAGGCCGATCTTGCCCGGTTCTTATCGGATTTCATCATGGTAAAAGGCAAAGACCTACCAGAGCGATATGAGATGGTGACGGGAGGCGGATTCATCAATGATACAGATGCAAAGTCAACAAGAAGAGATCAAACCAAGCTTTCGGGAAACCACGAAGAAGCGGATACGAGGTTAATCCTGCATGCGTGTGAAGCAGCTGACAGAGGATATAAACGAGTACTGGTCATCTGTAGAGACACAGATGTTCTGCTGCTTCTGGTGCACTTCATGCCTGTAGTTGAAGTGTGGATGATCGCTGGGACAGCCAAGAAACGGAAATGTTACCCAGTACATGAGGTATCTCAGCGACTTACACAGCCTGTAAGGGACAACCTACTCAGCTTCCATGCACTGACAGGCTGTGACACCACTTCAGCCTTCAGTGGTCATGGTAAGAAGTCCTGCTGGAAAACATTCCAGAAGCACCCACTTCTTGTCAGCGGAGTTGGTCGTGATGGAGAGCTCGCACCAGTTGAAGAGTTTGTGTGTCACCTGTATGGCACACCGGAACAGCTAAACACCAATCAGGCCAGACTGCAGTTGTTTGGTAAGGCAAAGAAGGGTTTGGAGATGTTGCCTCCAACCAGACATGCCCTGGAACTTCACGTAATACGTGCCAACTACCAGGCTAAGATCTGGTTGCAAGCAAATAAAGAACACATAGATGTTCCACACCCAGTAGCCACCACGGCCTGGAAGAAAGACGCAGAGTCTCTGACAACAGTCTGGACAAGACTCCCCCATATCCCAGACGCCTGCTTGGAACTGGTGACATGCGGCTGCAAGTCCAAGTGCAAGACTGCCCGATGTTCCTGCTTCACGAAGAACATGCAGTGCACTGCAGCATGTGGATGTGATATAGTCGGTTGCTGCAACCCAGCTGGACAATAGACATCATTATACTTTGCCTTGTTATATGTGCATAGACAATTGTATTAAAATAGCTTCAAATATGATATTTATATATGTAAGAGGACTAAAAAGAGCATAAATGGTTTCATCATACGTAAAAACACACAAATGGACACCAACATCGCTCAAAGTTAGCGAATCTTCTAAGTTATGTTCAAAAGTGCAAAAATGGCTGCCATCTTAGAAAGTGTGGCCGCCATCTTGGATTTTCAAATGTTTACTTATATGGATTTGAAGAATGACTAAAAACTATTTTTGTGTGCCAATTATCATGCTTCTGTTGCAATTATAAACTACTTAGACAATTAAACTTGTGAAAACGCCATTTTTGACCTTGGTGACCTTTATGACCTTGAAAATGACCTTAAAACTTAAAACTGACAATGACATCCACCCACATCATTTTTGTCAGCCTATGAATGATTGATTCCACATGGATGTCTGCTATTAACAAACAATGCCGTTAAAAAAAACCCCGAGGCTTTGGCTGGTTCACTATATTGAACAAACTCGGTGTCTTGGAACTAAGCACTTCAGTACATGCTGACGTCTAAACGATGATAATTATTGGGGAATTAAAATATAAATTCACCGGTAACATAAATCTTTTAAAATATTTTATTCGACTCACAGCGAAGCTATTCCATTCCGGAAGTGATGATAACTTCCGGAAGAAGTGATAACACCTTCCGGAAGTGGCGATATCGGAAACAGTCATAACAAATTGTAATACTAATTAGGAAAGACCTAAAAGTGACAACACTTTCGACTGGAATATCTCATAAGATTCAGAATAAAATAAATACAATGATGAGAAATGTCAGCTGTGTGGCACAGATGACCACAAGAGACAAGCATTTCTTGCGGCTGAAGAGTACTGGGATGTGGTTGAGGACAGAAATGAAACGGATCTCAAAAAGAGGACAAATGAAAAGGGATGGAATATATATATATATATATATATATATATATATATATATATATATATATATATATATATATATATATATATATATATATAATCTAAAGTTTAGAGATCTTAATGTCTTTTGCTGAATTTATTAAACCAGTCGTTTATAATTCTGACAATTGGTATACTCACAATTAAAGATGCCATGATAAACATACCGAACATCATGAATACACCTGGGAATTAATTAAGCAACAACTAGTTTTTGTGGTTTATACTTGGCAAGTAATTGTGAACATTTCATGGATACAAAACACTGAAATTAGTGTTCTGTGTACACAGAGAATACTGAGACACATTGACAGTGTGTGACTGTCGTTTGATCAACATTTATAATGCATTCTAGAGAAGAAATAAAAAAAGAGAAGACAGAAACCGTAAATATGCATGAAAATTTATGATAATTAACTATGGAGCTGGGATCACACTGATGTGTTTCTCATAAATAATGTATTTTTGCTATCTCTGTAAGTACCCAGTAAACATAGAATATGTAAAAACGCTCAATATCAGGACTAAACTCCGCCGGTACGAATAAAAACCTGTAGCCGCGTGTTTGGCTGCAACCAAAAGGTTTGACATCTAGTAGCCGATGATTAATAAACCAATGAGTTCTAGTGGTATCGTTAAGCAAAACAAACTAACTTTTAAACAATATTTATATATATATATATATATATACAGTTAAATCCCGTTGGCTCGAACCCCGTCGGTGCTCGTGAAAGTGTTCGACCCATCGGGTAGTTCGACCGAACCATTTGGTCAACATCGGACATTTTCGTAACATCAGTTAGAAAGTTGAATGCACTGAACTCAAATAAATAAATGGCAAATTCTTAATCTGTATTTACATGAATTTATTACTAAACAATTTGAATATTTCAACAATAAAAAACGCAGTACTGTCCACTTTTCAGAAATGTAGTCGTTTTCAAAGTAACGCTTTATGCTGAGGCCCGTTTGTGCACTAATTGTTTGATTGGTATCACGGTTCATTTGACAGTTGCGGTAACACTAGCTGTACTTGAAAGATCATTGCCGATAGTCGTTAACAAACAACATGACAAGTGTGGTGACAAAAGGATTGCATAGCTAGTGTTGCGATTCCCGATTCATCTATGTCTGCTTCGTTAAATAAAACATTTCTTTCTTTCTATCTATAGTTCGTTCCGCCTAAATAATTAATCCGAAGGTTATAATAACCAACTGCGCAAGCGCAGCAATTGTTAGTCCTGTTTGGCGGTTTGCCATAAGGCCAAGTAAAAAAAGAATTGGTGATCGTCTCCGCCCGTACCTAAAAAATGCGCCCGCCCCTGAAATTATTTTATTTTTTAGTTTGTAAAAAGCTGTTAAAAATGCGTCGAGATAGCAGCAATTCAACTTTCGTAAGCACAGTAACGGGTTAAACCATCACCAGGTCCATCTGGCGGCCAGTGAAGGAACTACAACATCCAGGCGCATGCGCTGTTGTATGCTACTCCTGGTTTCCAGTGTTTTATAAAGTTTTTCACAGAAAACAAAACCCATTCCCCCCCCCCCCCCCCCCCCCCTGATTTGTGTGATCAAAAGGACGATCACCAACTCTTTTTATTTTTATTTGATGGATCACCAGTTCGAGGGAAATATAGCTATTAACATAGATGGGACCGACAATTTAGTTCGAGCCATGGCTTATAGTCGACCCTGGACGTGTTCGACCCTTCAGCAGTTAATATAAGGGTTTACTGAACAAAAAACTCGGGACTTCGTTTTTGGTTCGAGCGTTGCGGTGTCTTCGACCCTTCCGGGATCGAACCAACGAGATTCTACTGTATATGTATATATATATACATACAGCCTCGTATGTAAATACAGCCTCGACTCTGAGATACGTGATTTTTGAACAGCGCCTGGAGGCCTGAATGATGTAAAACACGCGTGACAACTGTGAGTTATTTAAGAGAAGAAAGATATTGTTATCTACTTAATGCAAGACTTAGCTAGCTACTGGATGAGCGCTGAGGTGCCAAACACGTGTCACGTCATAGAGAAGCAAATAACAAGATAGTACACGGGTTTGGTTGTTTTTCTGTACGATGTTATATCGCTGCTAACTTGCAACACATTCTGTGTTATCTGTTCCTCACCTTGTTGAAATGACCCCAAACCTAAGGTGAGAGAGAAATAGTGAGTGATTTACAGAGAGGTTGAGATGAAGAGACAGAGAGAGAGCGAGAGCGAGAGCGAGAGAGAGAGAGAGAGAGAGAGAGAGAGAGAGAGAGAGAGAGAGAGAGAGAGAGAGAGAGAGAGAGAGAGAGAGTGAGTGAGTGAGACAGAGAGAGAGAGAGAGAGAGAGAGAGAGAGAGAGAGAGAGAGAGAGAGAGAGAGAGAGAGAGAGAGAGAGAGAGAGAGAGAGAGAGAGAGAGAGAGTTTTTGTTGCTGTTGTTATTGTAGTCCCGGGTCAAGTCCCTGGCTATCCAGAGACAGGACCCGGGATGGACATGCTTGAAACCTTAGTGGTATAGGGGCATGTTTAAAAAGTTCAAACTTCAAAGTAACTGTTGTTGTTGCTAAAAAAATAGACATCTTCATAGCACTTCAATAAATGCACACTTCTAGTAGCTGAATATTAGGGTATTAAAATAAAAATTCACCAATAACATAAATATATTTAAATATTTAAACGACTCATAGCGAGGCTATTCAATTCCGGAAGTGATGATAACTTCCGGAAGAAGCGATAACACCTTCCGGAAATGGCGATATCGGAAGCAGTTATAACAAATTGTAATACTAATTAGGTAAGAACTAAAAGTGACAACATTTTCCACTGGAGTATCTCAAAGAATAAGTTAAAACTGATTGAAGAGAGATTCGACAGCCACAGTGTTATAAATTCTCACTGTTTGTAAATGAGCATTTTTGGTTGTCTTTTCGAAAAATATAATTCATAGTGTAGCATTTTGAAGCAAAATACCAGTTTGATTTTTTCACTCCATCTCATTTAGAGATTAAAAACAAAAATTATACTAGGGCCATTATGTTAAAAATGGAAATTTTCTGTGAAATCGTCACAATTTCTGATAATGTTCCTTTTTCATTAGAACACGTTATTTAATTTTCAGGAAAGTGAAATAAAGTAAATAAAATATTTATGTTTAAATAGGTCAATCTCATCTACGAGAATGCGTCTTTAATTTGTGTTTAAGGAACATTGATGTACATCAGTAGCAATTATGATGTTTAAAAAAATATGGGTTTATGAGCTGGATAATCCACACTTAAATAGTTCACATACACGTTTATTAGTTGACATTTTTGTAAACGTAACTCAAGTCATAAATATTTAACCAACTAAATAATTAGCGTGCTCGTTTATGATCGGTTTTATTGGTGTATTGACCCGAATTCGCTGTAATTCCATGATTGATGGATACGGATTTCAGATTGTTATCATTGTGCTGAAAACGAAAATGGCATTTCCATGAGCAGGGATCTAAATTAGCAATCAATATATGAAAACACAAATGTACTTTCTTAAGCACAGCCGTACTGTTATTCGAGTATGCGGAAGTGTGTGTGTTTGTGTGTGTGTGTGTGTGTGTGTGTGGTGCGTGTGTCTGTATGCGTGTGTCTGTGCGCGCACGTATGTGTGCACCTATGTGTTTGTGTATTTGTGTGTATGTATGTGTGTGCGTATATATGTATATGTCTGTGTGTGTTAGAGTTGTGATATCGAATATATTTTTAATATTTAACCATTTATAGCAGACTATCCACAATATTAAAACGTTTTTTGTAGCGTCGCACGTCATTATTTCGGGGGGGGGGGGGGGGCGTAGCCCAGTGGTAAAGCGTTCGCTTGATGCGCGGTCGGTCTAGGATTGATCCCCGTCGGTGGCCCCATTAGGCTATTTCTCGTTCCAGCCAGTGCTCCACAACTGATGTAACAAAGGCCGTGGTATGTACTATCCCTTGCTGCTAATCGAAAAAAGTAGCCATGAAGTAGCGAGAGCGGGTTTCCTCTCTCAATATCTGTGTGGTCCTTAACCATATGTCTGACGCCATATAACCGAAAATAAAGTGTGTCGTTAAATAAAACATTTCCCTTCCTTCTTTGATGTACTTTATTTGTATTCGCTAATCCAGGTCAAATAAAAATGAATTATTTTACTTCTTTGTGCTACACAGAATTAAAAACATGGCGAGAATGTATTTGACTGTTGATACAGACAGCGATAACCAGGGCCGTAGCTAAGATTTTTTGTGTGTGTGTGTGTGTGGGGGGGGGGGGGGGGTAGTTAATAGTCTAAAACTCCTTTTCTTTAAGTTTCTATAATGCTTTCCGAATTTTTTCTCCTGTTAGCTACGGCCCTGATAACGCACAAGTTTCTTAAAATCTGTAGCCGTCTTTGAAATTTGCTGTAGTGAATTAAAGGTGCTATCTCAAAATCGAATAATGACGGATTCCCGCGAAAAGTAATTATTATCTTTTATTAAGTGTAAGCATTATACCTTCAGCAACTACAAAACTACAACTAGATAATTTTATTTACTAGTAGAAAAAACAAAGCAAAGCAATAAGTAAATAAGTAAATAAATAAATAATAATTTAAAAAAAATCACATACGCCCCCCAAAAACAACAACAAAAAACCGCAACAACAACCCCCCCCCCAAAAAAAAACAAAAAAAAAAAACAACAACAACAAAAAAAACAAAAACAAACAAAAAAAACCAACCCAAAAAAAACCCCCAACAAACAAAACCCGCAAGAAACCCCGCACACATTGGAGAATGTTTAAATGGCAGACGACCAACGGGATTTGGCGCGTTTAGTTCAAACGAACACTGCGTCATGTTATGCCAGGCGAATGATGCCTAAAAAATTTAATATGTTCATATGTTTGTTTTTTAATGGAAACATTTGCCTTTAACCAACGTAAAGTTTCTTTTTTTTAACGACTCCATTGGAGGACTTTGATTAGTTAAACATCGGCTATTGGATGTCAAACATTTGGTAATTCTGACTAGTAGTCATTAGAGGAAACCCGCTACATGTTTCCTAATGCAGCAAGGGATCTTTTATATGCACCTTCCCACAGACAGGAAAGCGCATACCACGACCCTTGACCAGCTGTGCTTAACCAATGTATACATACAAAGGTTGCAATAAATAATGTCTTGTATTGTATAATTGTAACTCATCTGTCAAATTTGTGGATTTGCCGATTTCATAAGATTTGTTACACTGTGATAAGACAGGAATCTATACTAAAAGGCAAAAGTTATTGTGACACACAAAAGACAAAGATAAATGAGGATAAGTTATAACTGCCGTGTATGAAACGTTATAACATGTAAAGAGAAATTTCCGAAGGTATGGAAACGAGCAATAGTCCATGAAAAGGGCGCAAATGCCATATGCAAACGAGCCACATCACTAGAGGGGGTCCAGAGCGAAGTTCACACAGTGTCCACCTTGAACATTTATACAGGCCTGGCACCGTCGTCTCATTGAGACCACTCAACGCTGGAGAAAGGGATGGTACGGGTTGCTGGCTGGAACCTGTTTCGCAGATGCGTGGTTCGGATCCATGTGTCTTGGCAAGGGGTCGTCACGGGTGGTCGGTCGCTACAGAGACGGCCCCTGACCTGGTTGTTTTGCTGATATCGTTGCCATAAGTGTCATATGGTGTTTCTGTGGACGTTGAATTGATGTGCGACGTCACGCTGCGAGATCCAAGATTCAAGCATTCCTATGACTCGCCATCTGCCATTTTCACTGAGGCGTGGCATGACGAAATTGCATCAAACATTTCACTAATGGTATTTTTCTGACTTCTGGACTTCTGAAGGCTGCACAGAGTGGCAATGGTGTGCGACTGAATGTCTGGCCTTTTATGGTGAACACTGGACAGCATTTGTCCAGAATATTCCATGTTTCTTGCACAAAGCATGAAATCGCTGCAACAACTGTTTGGTTGCATTTCTTTAAGCTGTTTCATGCACATTTTTTCTGGTTTACATCCATAAATCCATTCACAAATGTATTACTCCAAACAATCCATGTCACAATAACTTTAGCCTTTGAGTATAGTTACACCGAACGCCACTCTATTATAACGGCGTATATAAGCTCATTGCAATTTCCATATTCCTGAGTTATTTATACACAGATTATGCGTGAGCTCGATTAACTTGAAGTTATTTATTACAAATAAATATTTACACCCATGATATAGCACCTTTAAGTTATAATATAGTGAGACAACTTTCCAATCGTAAGTTTAATTTTTTTTTCTCTCTCTCTCTCATTTTGAAATCAATGTCTGACGTAAACAAAAAGAAGAAGAAAGCTTAAAAACTAACCATAACTAACTTAAAATCTAGATCAATGAGAAAGCAACATGGTATTTCGTGTTCAGAGACGTTTGCTGGAATTAACACGCAAAAGCCAATCGATCAGGTTCGACATTACGACAATCGCTATGCAAATGAAAGTCAGGTCTCTCTAATTAGAAACGATCTTCTTGAAAAGCTTCTCTCATTGTGCAAGTTCTGATTTAATGGTTCTTGCAGAAAAAAATGTTACAGTCGATTTTATCGTCTTAGATCTATGAACTGCGAAGTTAAAAGAAACACAGTATTTAAATTAATTAATTAAAATAAATTAATTATTGCTGTAAATCAGTAAAATGGTGAAATTAAACAAAAAAAGATGAAAAATAAAAATGATTCTTTGTTCTGACGAAGTGATAATTCTTTATGCCCTTCAGGTGCAGAGTTGCTCACGCCATCTTGTTAACTCCTCTTAAAAACTAAATTTAACTACTTGGAGGACTTTTCATATTTGCAATGTTAATTTTCTTTTTTACGCTTTCATTTCATTTCAACTTAGTTTCATGCTTATATCCAATTAAGGTTCAAACACGCTGTCCTGGGTATACAGATCAGCTATCTGGGCTGTCTGTTCAGGGCAGTGAATTAGGGGTTAGTTTGTTAGTGGTTAGTGAGAGAAAGAAGAGGGTGTAGTGGTCTTACACCTACCCACTGAGTCGTTAAAACTCGCTCTGGGTGGGAGTCGGTACCGGGCTGCGAACCTTGTACTTACCAGACTTATGTCCGATGGCTTACCCACGACACCACCGAGGCCGGTTTTTTGTATAGACATATTGCATGCTATGTACTCTCTTTACGTGTCCGTGTCCTATTTAAGATTCAGGTACGTACATTACAAGCCCAGTATCTGGCATGGCCAGTGCCTGGTCATGAGACAGAATGGTTACATATGTTACATTGTTATTGGGCTGTGATGAATAATATTTTATATAAAGTTGGACTGCATTTCTAATATAATTATGCTAGTTTACAACAGTTTGAAATAAGGCGTCTCTCACAAATGAACCTTGATCTGAAAGTAAGCTCCTGTGAGACCCAAGATTTAGCAAGAAAAAACATATATGGCAGGTCGACGAAATATAACCATAACATGCCATCCGTATCTGTATATTCCGACCTTGTCATAGAACCATGCTATACTGATAAGATAACAGATAACATTGACAAATTAACGTCAGCGCTGTCTGTAGGATACAGATATTTAATGGTTAGTATGCTGGGTGGGGGTCGCTATCGTCAAATAGACTACTCCTACTAACACTGTTTAGTGGTAATAAATATTTACCTTTAAAGTGGGGCAGACCCTAGTTTCAACAAACCTGTTGCTCATTTGGATAAAATTAAAATAGATTGAAACAAGTCTGTAACGTTGAAACTTGGAAATACCCCTTTTAACAGTAGACTAGAGGTCGTCTCCATAACCGTTACTTCTCAATGGTACGTGTGATGTTTTTTTGTTTTTTTTAAACTATGAAAAATGCATTTCGTGGTATTAGAAACACCAGGAATGAATGAATGAATGAAGGAAGGAATGAAGGAAGGAATGAATGTTTAGCGACACCCCAGCACGAAAAATACATCGGCTATTGGGTGTCAAACTACGGTATTTCAAAATATGATAGAAACACCAGGATGACCAGAAACACTTTGGATGTTTGGAAATGGGTAAACTAAAGAACACAATCTAAGTAATGTCTTATATCAGTTGTCAAAAGCACCTCTGATGGTGAAAAATACGCATTAGTATTTAAAAACTAGGGTCTGTAACTTTAAAACGACTCTTTGTTTTTACACCGATTTTGAAGGATGCTGCAATGTCTATAAAGGTCAACGCTTGTTAAAACTACTCGATGTTAAACAGACTGTTCCTAGTTTGATGCTACTATAACACGCTATTTTACAATAGCAGCAAACTGAAAGACAACCCCTTTAATTCAAACTGGTATAAGCTCAGAAGTCAGAAGTGAATTTATCGTTTCACAAAAACTAACCACTAATCACTAAATGTTCGTGTTCCGTTTAGAAACATTAAACAGTACTTGTGATCGAAGCCTACAGTTTATTGCTTAAAGGAACATTCCTGAGTTTGCTGCATTGTAAGGTGTTTCCGACTAATAAAATATTTCTACGATTAAACTTGCATATTAAATATATTTTCTTGTTTAGAATATCAGTGTATGTATATTCAATGCGTTTCTGGTCGTCTTATTATTTGTAAGAAGACCAAACTGGATTTTATCTTCTAATAATTTTGTACGTACGAAAAAAAATAATAATTAGGAAATAAAATGAAATTTAACCTAGTACAAATATTAGAACGATCAGAAACACGTTAATAAACAGCCAGTAATATTTTATGCAGAATCCTTTTTTAATATGTAATTACAATCGTTAAAAGTCTCTGTTAGTCGATAATAGCTTATAAATAACAGCAAAGTCAGTAATGTCCCTTTAAATAATATTATTCATTTCTGAACTTCAAATGTGTTCTGGGTTGTCTTAATATTGATACACATATACATTGCATACAGTGTCCATTGTGTGACCAATTGGCGAGCGCTAGTTTTATATAATAAAACCTTAAAATATATATCCTATTAAACCATCAGGATCGTCAGGATTTGTTACCATTCAGAACACTTGGATTGCTTCACGAAAATAAGCATTTAGTTGTGGTGTCCAGACAAGATTATTAAACTTTTGTGTTGCGAAATGTCTCATGAATATTTGGGTGATTATATAGCCAGGC
Organism: Gigantopelta aegis; assembly: GCF_016097555.1. Taxonomy (NCBI): domain Eukaryota; kingdom Metazoa; phylum Mollusca; class Gastropoda; order Neomphalida; family Peltospiridae; genus Gigantopelta; species Gigantopelta aegis. The sequence continues at coordinate 53,614,383 of NC_054704.1, forward strand.
GTCAATTTGACATGATCAGAAATAAAGAAAGAAATATTTCAAGCAAGAAACTCTGTTGTTTGTGAACAAAACACGTTTAAAGCATATGGCATACATTAACAATTTGAATTCACAAACTGGATCTTCACATCAGCATTGCGTCTTGAGCGCCAACTGTTTTCCCAAAGGTCATTCAGTCTGAATTATCTGTTTTCAGTTTTTCTAATTCTCTATACTCAAATCCATAAAAGGAAGCTCGATGATCTGTTAAAAATCTTCAGTGGTATCTTATGTAGCTTAGACTACGTATTACGGTTCCCTTACCATCTGGACGAATCCTAAAGCGTGATCGTTAACGGTACTAGATGTGATGTTAACTAACAGTGCTGGGATTGTCGTTAAATTGTGTATTGCTTTTCTTTGCCAATGAGTTGAATATCACCACCATTGAACCTTTTAACAGATAACAGCAAAGTACAATGCAAGTACTTCCAAACAGGCGATAATTGGAAAGTTACGGAAGAAGGATGTTTTACAACGGGAGCGTACTCGCTCGAGGTGCAATATATCGCACATTCGATGTCAGCGATGGATCTGTTAGGTTAAGTCATGGTTCAACTAATGATGTACGACTGGCTGGTATACCGAATAATATGGAATGTGATGGGTTATCCCGTTGGTGCTAATTCCAGTTCCCGTCTAAGCAGTGCACAAAGATATATTGGTATATCAAATAACCGTGATATGTACTGTCCTGTCTGTGGAAATTTGCATTGCATTTTTTCTCTCTGTATGAGTAATTTGTATGACGGCAGTGGGTTTCATCTCTCTCTCTCTCTCTCTCTCTCTCTCTCTCTCTCTCTCTCTCTCTCTCTCTCTCTCTCTCTCTCTCTCTCTCTCTCTCTCGCCCTCTCTCTGTCAGTATCTCTTCCACCCTCCTCTTTTCCCTTTAGTGTTGAAATAACTACGTTAAATCCCAAATAGCCACAGTTTAAAATGTGCTGAGGTGTCACTCATTTTCTTTGTAAGGTGTTGATAGCAAGTTACGTCACTGACATGCGAAACCAAATGTCACAAGTAACACGTCCGACATGTAATAGTCGCTTATAGTCCGAAATTTAACAAAGATGAAGCAGGACGTGTGTGCCTGCTCTCTCGAGCTACCCCCCCCCCCCCCACCTGGGGGGGCTCATTGCTTCTTACGGGACGTTACTGGAATACCGCGTCGCGTACACCGGGTCACGGGCAACCGTGACTTTGGTGTACGGCGACCCGGTAAAGAAACCAACTAGGAGGAGAAGGAGGAGGAAGACGGACGCGCCAGGGGCGGACCGGGGGAGGTCAAAACAGGTAGCTCAACTACCGGCGGCGACTTTTCCCGTTGAACCCCCCAAGCCCAAGTCAATACCAGCGAGGCCAGCTGATCCAGCTTTGCAGGATACAGTCGTCGACTCGCCAGTGGCGGACACGGTCCCTAACCAGGCCCAGATGGAGTCGCCACCAACAACTCCGACTACTTCAACCCCCGGGATTCCAGCGATGCCACCCCCACCCAGAAAGAGTGGCGCTGTAGAGACCCAGGCCCGACTGGTACTCGTTGGAAAACGAAAGGCGATGGTGTCACCAGGCGACCAGACAGCCAAGCCAAGTCCGCCGATACAACCGCCCCCACCTACATCATCTCCAGTGAACGACCAGCCCCCTGAAGAACCTTGGTCACTGCAGGCCGGCAAGCTCCCAACACGCTACTCCAGGCTGGTCAAGACCAACATTGGGGATGTCCGTCAGCTCCTTTGTGGACCGACTCCGGAGTCCTACCAACCTCTGCCACGAACTGAGGGAGAGTTCTCGGTGCGTAGGATCACGATAAACGATGGGCGAGGGATCTGCCTTACCGTTCGCCGGAAGGGACTTTTCAACCAAGGGATGCTTCTCGATGAAATGGACAACCCGACCATCCACCGCGTCATCAAGACCGTTGCCGGGGATGACTACCGTCCAATCACCGAGAGCATCGCCAAGTCCGCAAACCGGTACGCCCTCACCCATCTGGACTCGTCCCTATTCATCGCCTCTCCGTGACGACATCCCCGCTAACAACCTTTCCTAGGACAGGTAACAACCTCTTTTTTTGGGCTAGTTAGACTTTAAACGTTTTGGAAGCAGTTCTAAATTCTTATGTTTATTTTCTTATAAATAGTCTAACGCATTTTATTTTGGCGCCCGTTCAATTGCTCACAATCACCTTAAAAACCTTTTGGCTGAGCAGTCTTAACTATTTTTGGTTAAATTTTAGAGTCCGGACATGTTTTGGATGCAGTTACTCTTTGTAGACTTAGGTAAAATACAGGCTTCACCGAGGAATCGAAATTCAGCCAATCAGAGCACGGCTCCCACTCGGTGTACTTCAAGTTTACGAAGTGTCTGCTATTTGGTCCGCGCTCGCGTCGACCTTACTAAATGGCTTTATTCCAAATTCCGCCCACCTCAAACTTACCCCCCCCCCCTCCTGCTCCGGAGTTAGCCACTGGCGAAGTCAGAGGCTAAATCCGTGGTGGGCGTGCCTGAACCTCTGTGGATAGGGGCACGTAAAAAGAGTTTCCCGTTTCCCGCTTATTAAAGACTCTGATAGGGTGTCATTAAACATTACGTTCCTTTCATTTTCCAAAGGTTAAAACTACTTGTGTATGTATGTTTCACCTTGTGCAGCCGTGCCAAACGAAAGATATATTAAACGCTTCATTGCGTATTACGAAAAACGCAAGATTTATGTGTCGTTTCAGACGCGTAAAAGCGTTATTAACGTCACTTAACATTTTATGCCCATCAAACGGTTTGTGGTTGTGTGCGGGCAGCCATAATCTTCCTGACAGGTTAGAAGGAAAACAAATCTACTAGCTAAACATTTAGCAATTTTATACGTTTCCTTATTACAGGTTTGTTTCATGGCCATTCCTGGGAGCGGGATCTAGCTCAGCCGGTAGAGCTCTCGTGTGAAGTGCCTGGGTATAAGGATCTAATCCCCTTAATGGACCCATTCTCTCTTGGGGTTTCCGCGTCCCAACAAGTGCTCCACAACTGGTATATCAAAGGATGTGGTATGTTCTGTCCTCTTATGTTGGAAAGTGCATATAAAAGAACTCTTACTTGTAATGGGAAAATGTTGCGGATTTTCTCCGAACACTACGCGTCAGATTTACCAAATGTTTGACAGCCAATAACCGATGATTAATTGATCAATGTGCTCTAGTGGTGTCGTTAAACAGAATTTACTTCACTTTCATGGAATATCCTAGCCTAAAATAACCAGGGGAGCAGTAAAACAAACACAATTAGGGCACAGTATTATAGGGTCTTGCCCTTCCCGATTCCCCGTTAGGTATAACCATTTATTCATTCAAAATGTTTCTCTTTTGAAATGCCCTATTGATAACTTGCTATTTTCCATTCATTCATTTGTTCATTCGTTCTCCCTTCTTTCATTGGTTCATTCATTCGTTAATTAATTAATTAATTCATTCATTCATTTCCTTTTTTCTGTCCGTTTCTTTCTTCCTTTTTTCTATGTTTCTTTCATTCTTTGATTATTTTCCTTTTTTCTCTCCTCTCTAACTTTTTATTTTGTTGCGCATTTGCGACTTCAGTGATCGGAAGACACATGCATGTTATTTTGGGATTTTCTTGTTTTTTTAATCTCGCTGTTTGTTGCATTTTAGTTTTTTATTCTGTGATAACACTTAACTTGATTTAAAAGGTTATTTTTTTATTTAAAAAAAAAGCGGCAAAATATACAGATATACAGTTTCAGATGAAAATAATCTTAACTGCCTCAGCCTTGTTATATTTAGTTTAGTCGAGGATGTTTTTGTTTTTATTGGGTTATTTGTGTAGATTTCCTTTACATGTAAAAACTCGCATGATAAATAGAACACATATATTTATTTTTCATGTATTAAATGAGGTTTAATGTTGTTTATATTCTGTCTAGCCAAGGATAACAAACATATTCTTATACACCCATTGGCGAGAATGCGCCATGACCTCACACAGCAGTAACACACATACGACTGGCTGCTCCAAGGTAATGACCCTGTCGCCACAGCCATACCATTTCATGAAATAAGCACGATCGAAATTGATTTCTTTGTGACGTATTTCAGTTAACCTAAAATTGATTGATCTATGACAAATAAGGTAACCACAAGCGCGAGCGCCATAACTATGTTTTAGTGGGGAGATGTTTAAATTTGTTTTAAACTTGGTTTTTGAGGATATGTTCGATACCACTTGTCTTAAACCCGTTGTTTAAGAATACACCCAACTCTCTTTTGCTCGTTAGTTACTTTTTCAAACACCCTTCTGTAATATAAATGGTATCTAGCGAGAACTCAAAATAACAACCACGTACTTCCGGATATAAATCAGCTGTTTGCTTCATATAGAGTCAGCATTCCCATAAAATGTCGCAGATCATAGCAAACATCCGCAGATCGTCACAGACAGTCGCATCTCATCACATTTACAGACAATCGTAGATGACCACAAACAGTCGCAGATGACCACAAAAAGTCAGAGATCGTTACAGTCAACCATAGATAAAATTTAAAGTTTGTTTTAACGACACCATGAGAGCACATTGATTAATTAATCATCGGCTATTGGGTAATTTTGACTCGTAGTCATCGGAGGAAACCCGCTATTATAATGTTTTCTAATGCAGCAAAGGATCTTTTATACGCACTTTCCCACAGGCAGGATTGCACATACCAAGGTTTTTGATGTACCAGTCATGGTGCACTGGCTGAAGCGAGAAATAGCCCAATGGGCCCACTGACGGGGATCGATCCCAGACCGACCGCGCATCAACCGAACGCTTTACCACTGGGCTACGTCCCGTTCCAACCATAGATCCTCACAAACGGTCACATATCGTCACATAGAGAGTGCAGATCGTTACATACAGTTACATATGGTCACAAACAGTAGCAGATCGTCACAAACAGTCACAAATCACCACAAACAGTTACAAATCGTCGCAGACAGTAACAGCTCGTCACAGTCACTGATCGCCACAAACAGTCACAGATCATCACAGGCCAACACCAATGTTTTAGAGAACGTAATCGCAAACGATCGCAACGATCTCACGCGTGTCACAGATTTTATTGTAACCAGACTTAACAAAAGCATTACGTGTATTTAGTATTACTAAACCGATATAACACATGATGCTAGCAGATAATAAAGCCTTACTGTCTTCATTATAACACTCCCAGGCAGCTTGCAATCGTTGAAAGCGGAGATCAACCTTTCAACTCTGCCGCTCATCCTCTTGAAACTGTTTGATGTTCGGAGCCATCCAGAATAACAATTGTATGACGAGACAGATGGAGAGGCATCATTATGTTTCTCGAGGACATAAACTTGGAAGCGATCTGCATACTAATAAAACAAGAGGGTCTGTTTTTTTCCTGCGAATAGTTTCGAAAGTTCTATGTCGTCTATTAATTGCTGCGTTTATCTTCTGTTTTCTTGGTAAAACATGACAGGAGAGTTACATTTGACCCGTAAATTGGGCTCGTATGCTGGGTTTGAGAGTTACAGTTGACCCGTAAATGTGGCTCGTATGCTGGGTTTGAGAGTTACAGTTGACCCGTAAATGTGGCTCGTATGTTGGGTTTAAGAGTTACAGTTGACCCGTAAATGTGGCTCGTATGTTGGGTTTGAGAGTTACAGCTGACCCGTAAATGTGGCTCGTATGCTGGGTTTGAGAGTTACAGCTGACCCGTAAATGTGGCTCGTATGTTGGGTTTGAGAGTTACAGTTGACCCGTAAATGTGGCTCGTATGCTAGGTTTGAGAGTTACAGTTCACCGTAAATGTGGCTCGTATGTTGGGTTTAAGCGTTACAGCTGACCCGTAAATGTGGCTCGTATGCTAGGTTTGAGAGTTACAGTTGACCTGTAAATGTGGCTCGTATGTTGGGTTTGAGAGTTACAGCTGACCCGTAAATGTGGCTCGTATGCTGGGTTTGAGAGTTACAGCTGACCCGTAAATGTGGCTCGTATGCTGGGTTTGAGAGTTACAGCTGACCCGTAAATGTGGCTCGTATGTTGGGTTTGAGAGTTACAGTTGACCCGTAAATGTGGCTCGTATGTTGGGTTTGAGAGTTACAGCTGACCCGTAAATATGGCTCGTATGCTGGGTTTGAGAGTTACAGTTGACCCGTACAGTTGACCCGTACATGCGGCTCGTATGCTGGGTTTGAGAGTTACAGTTGACCCGTAAATGTGGCTCGTATGCTGAGTTTGAGAGTTACAGTTGACCCGTAAATGTGGCTCGTATGTTGGGTTTGAGAGTTACAGCTGACCCGTAAATGTGGCTCGTATGTTGGGTTTGAGAGTTACAGTTCACCGTAAATGTGGCTAGTATGCTGGGTTTGAGAGTTACAGTTCACCGTAAATGTGGCTAGTATGCTGGGTTTGAGAGTTACAGCTGACCCGTAAATGTGGCTCGTATGCTGGGTTTGAGAGTTACAGCTGACCCGTAAATGTGGCTCGTATGTTGGGTTTGAGAGTTACAGCTGACCCGTAAATGTGGCTGTTATGCTAGGTTTGAGATGGGTTGACAGTACACGTGATAGATTTAAGTACGAACCTGTTTGTTAGGACTGTAGAAATGTAGCTGATATCGGATATGTCTGTGCTTTTTCCACACTTGCTCGATATTTTATATCCATTTTTCCATTGACAGGATAATACACACATGCCACGGCATTTAAAGATACAGTATCAAATTTGCATAATAGCGGCTTCTCGCCCAAATTATTATACTTTCAACTTTATACCCATAAAAATACAACTTAAAAAAATTGAATTATTTGTAGAATTCTTTTTTTAATTGGAGAATCTTTAGAGATAACCGATGGAATTGGGCGCGTTAGCTGCCGACAGTGAACTTGTCAGATTTTGTGGATTCGCCGATTTCATAAAACTTGAAACTATGTCGTACTGAACGTCACCATATTTAAACAGGATGTATGTGATTTACAATTTTATATTCCCGAGTTATTTTAGTAATGAATATTATGCTGTTTCAGTTAATATTTTTAGTTATTTATAAGAAATAAATTTTGTTTAGCAAAATATGGCACTTGTAACTATGATACTGCACCTTTAATGTGTTTTCTTACACACCCGTTGGTGAGAACATCATTCAGTTTGTTGTTTAAAAATGTATCCTACTCGCTTTCGCTCGTTAGATACCCTTTTAAACAACTCGCTGTAAGATAAATGGTATCTAATGGCCACTCATGTAGTATTCTCAATATTAGATACTGGCTGGGACGGGAAGAAAGTGAGTCTTAAAGAGCGTGAACGATCGTACGGCACAACGCACCCCTGGAGAGTGCCCTACCACTTGGCTACATCCCTCGTCATTCACCTTGAGTAACTAAATTTAACCCCATATCTATTAACATAGCACAAAACTGTAACACGTGGTTTATTGTTGTAATATGTAAAACATGACATAACAGATTAAAAAAACCACGCGATATTCAGTTAATTAATTATGAAAGACTTAACGATATTTCATCTTGTTTTTATTCTATGATACGCCCATAAAAAATGGAAAAAACATTATCGGCACATATCTGCACGATATGCGATGAAAGAAGAACATTATCTCTTCCCGTTCATCTATAAGCACTGGTGATAAGATGCCATTTATATATTTTTTGTTGTTCTTATATCCAACCAAGGCACAAGCACGCTATCCTAGGCATGCAATTCAACTGCCAGAGCCGTCTGTCTTGGAAAGTGATTGTGGACTAACTTAATATTGAAAGCATATTCAACGATAGAAATATTCCATGTGGAAGCTAATGTCAGAGAGGAAATCCCACAGCATGCTCACTGTATGCAGATTTCAAACAACGCCATGTATCATTTTGGCACAAGGTTATGATGTCCAGAGACTCCTGAGGGCATTCAAAACGTTTTATGTTTGACATTTGGAGGCTGTATCTACTAAATACGTGGCAACACAGACCAAAATGATGGCTGATGCTATTCCATATGTTTGTTTCATCTCTTTGATGAAACTATTGCACATTTATTATTTATTTTCATCGTTTTAGATGAAGTGACACACTTGACAGCTGTGGTGGCAGTATTCATGACGGATGCCACCGGTGGGGCAGGATATGCTCATCTTTCGCGAACACCTGATGCCATCATTGTTATGACGGTGACTCATGGGCGCATGTCATCACAGCTGTAGTTATTCTAATGAGCTCTGCCCAGTGCTAGTAGTGATTTAGTAAACTGGTCCGGGAGTGGCAGTCCTCTGGCTTGCCAGATGGATGGACTCTCTAGTAAAGGATCTCCTCGTGGCTGTCCTCCTATAGACGAAACACTAGATAGAGATTCATGAAATCAACCACCATTTTGCCAAATGCCCAGTCGTCTCTGCATTGTGCAGAGATACGTCCCAGATTATGTATTACGGTTTTGTTGTTCAGATTTACCGATCAGAAGCCAATCATCTTTTATATGCACAGTCTTGTCGTCAGAACAGCACAACCTCAGCCTTTGATATGCCAGTCGTGGAGCTCTGGTATGTATATGGCTTACACCTCATCAATGAAACAAGCACCACACTCACCACTGGATGGAGCAGGCACCAGGATACGAACGAGCTATCTAGACCACTGAGCCATTAAAGCTCATCTACAAGGTTTTAAACAAATATTTTATTTTATTTTTAAGAAAGATTTTATATACTGAACAACAAAGATATGCGAAATATATATATATATATATATATATATATATATATATATATATAGAGAGAGAGAGAGAGAGAGAGAGAGAGAGAGAGAGAGAGAGAGAGAGAGAGAGAGAGAGAGAGAGAGAGGATTCGTCACAAGTGGGGTTTTTTAATATGGAAAATATCAACTGAGTCTATGTTAATCAGTATTTGTCGAGGCTCTGCCGAGACAAATTCCATTAATTAGACAAGGCTGATATTTTACATATTAAAAAACCCGAGTAGCGAATTCAGTTTATCCTAGAACACTTTTAAAATAACATTTTCATTCGATATTTAGTAAATTACAGTACTAAAGTCCTTCGGTACTATGACGTCATCATGATTATCACAAATAACGTTAACGTCACGCATCTTATGAGAACGTTAAGCTCAGATATACAGGTATTGATGGATTTTAAACCACTGACCAATTCACAGCAACACATTATTATTTAGAGACCTTGAAAATTTGCATATACCTTGAAATTTGCATACCATTATTAACCGGGTTAATACACTAAATTATCACATGAGTTTATGACATGGATATCATGGGTAAGTTATAGGATAAATATTATTATCAGAGTATGTTTCGATATCGTCAGTATCATATTTTAGGAATACAAATTGTATTATGCGAGCCTCTAGCGAGCATAATACATTATTTTTATTCCTAATATATGATATTGACGAAAGAAAAGAAAGAAATGTTTTATTTAACGACGCACTCAACACATTTTATTCACGGTTATATGGCGTCAGAAATATGGTTAAGGACCACACAGATTTTGAGAGGAAACCCGCTGTCGCCACTACATGGGCTACTCTTCCGATTAGCAGCAAGGGATCTTTTATTTGCGCTTCCCACAGACAGGATAGCACAAACCATGGCCTTTGTTGAACCAGTTATGGATCATTGGTCGGTGCAAGTGGTTTACACCTACCCATCGAGCCTTGTGGAGCACTCACTCAGGGTTTGGAGTCGGTATCTGGATTAAAAATCCCATGCCTCGACTGGGATCCGAACCCAGTGCCTACCAGCCTGTAGACCGATGGCCTGACACGACGCCACAGAGGCCGGTTGATATTGACGATACCAAAACACACAAGAGTAATAATCGCTTTATCATAAAATGTCAAGCTTAATACAACATGTTCCTGTAAAATGTACGCAACTTTAATTCCAGTCAGCCATTACTCTATATTCAAATGACATAAGAATATGTGACGCAGTGTCTTTTTTAATGGAATTGACGTCAAACAGAATGACGTCATTTTGCATGTCCTTACATAAAAATAACCTTGTGCTTAACAGGGTTTTTTCTTTCTTTTCTGAACGCTGTACTGCTTTCAGTGTAGTATTGCTGTTGAAATGTTTTTGAATGATGATCACATCAGTTATGGAGTGTAACCGCAATACGTTTGTTTAAATGTGACCTCGATTAATTTGCATCTAATTTGCAAAGTTGATAAATATATATTCATGATACAATTAAATCGGTAAACAGAACGTCCCAATGGGCCTAAAATGTTCACTAAACTTTTATAGTTTTAATAGACACAAACATTATAATGAGATTCGAACTGAGCAATTTAAAGTAAAATTGAAGAAAACTAAATTAAAGTTTGCCTTTCTTTTGTTGTCCACTATAATTTAGGTAAGCCACTTCGTTTAAAATCAATTGGGTTGTAAAATCAATCACTTTGGTAAACTCATTAGGTATTTTCCGCGTTCTAGCCAGTGCTTCACGACTGGCAGGTTAAGAATAAGGTATATTGATATCCTGTCTATATCGAAATGAGTACAGAAAGTGGTAAACTGGTTTCTTCTGGTAGTACTAAACCAAATATCTTCCGGCTGGAGGTGTACCCAACTTTTGATAGAGACATGAACACCACAAATCCTGTGATTGGTGTTAAATGTGAGTGTGCTGGTTATAAAAAAATTTAGTTTCATCTGGGCAAAACATGTATGCAATTGTATTTCAGCTAGTACCACTGTGTTAAGTAGCCTTGTGCTTGAAATATGTATGGGGTACCTGTAAAAAAATTACTCGTATTTTGTGCGGAACTAGGATAGCCATAGACGCTACCGGTTATCTCAGAAATGAGTAGCTTGATCCCCATTTTTTTTCTGATTCACTTTAAGTGTGAGGGGTGGTAGTAGTTATATCCGTGGCGTTTATGTCGATTGATACGTTGAAGGTAGGAGTTTTAGCCACATATGTTACTATTGTCGTCTATGGGATTTGATTTGGTAGTATACACCCTTCTTGTGTCAGAATTACTATCTTCATGACATGAAACAGCCGTTAGTTATACGTGTAGTAGGATGTCTCAGGTATACTTAGTACTCCTCACCCTTCACCCCGATGCACCAGCAGCAGCAGCAGCCTTGGAACAGTACCTGTGATCCAGTCATCGTTACCGGCTCCAGCCAGAGTACGTTATCACCACTCATTGGGCACTTATATAGCCACTACACCAACTTCTCTCTCACCAGCGACTAATTACTAACCATTAACCTCTGTCTGAACATGCAATTCTTGATATCTGAAGTGTGTGTCCAGGAATGCGTGCGTGAACTTTGATTAAAAATAAACACAAAAAGTAAATTGAATGAATCATTTGGTTAACATCCCCTGGCATATACACTTTTTTTACTCTTCTAGTTCGATATATCAGACTATTAGAGAGCTGACGCAACCACACCATTGCGGTTACGGATACCAATAGCCAATGATAATGGACAACATTTACAAAGCCTGTTTATGTCTTACACGTGTGTAACTGCATACATTTGCAATATTTTTAAACACATGCGTTTAAGAAAACACGCTTCATAAATTAACAGCACTAATCATTTAATTAGTTTCGCAGAACGGCACGGCTAGTGACTTAAATTCTCAGTAGTGTTATTTATTTTTATTTTTTAAAAATTATATATTAGTCTCCAACTAAACTCAAACTATAGTCCGTCCATCTTCTTATAAAACATGTTGGGTTTTTTGTAAATGATTTCGGTTTGGTTTGACGTAAGAAGAAAAGTAAAAGTGTATTAGTAATAACAAAACACGACAATTTGTGTGTGCAATTAAAAAAATATTCGGTTTAGAAATAAATAAAACTGTACTACATACCACAGTAAGAAAACGACGCTTACGGCGTTATGGCCGCCATTTTGGTTTATTGACTGGTGTAGTCTTGATACGAGATAACTATTTGATTAAGTTCACTACAGAGGGAAATTAATCAGAGTTATCTCAATAAAGCAAGACTACACCAGTCCATAAACCAAAATGGCAGCCATAACGCTGTAAGCGTCGGTGTTTTTTTTTTACTGTGATATGCATTACAGTTTTATTTATTTCTAAACCAAATATTTTTTTAATTTCACACAAACATTGTCGTTGTTTTGTTATTTCCAAAACACTTTTACTTTTCTTCTTACGTCAAACCAAACCGAAATTATTTACAAAAACCCCCAAACATTTTTATAAGACGATGGAACGGACTATAGGGACTTATAACAGTAACGGTGTGTTTGAAAGATTTCTCTGTTAACATCCCACGCAAACTGATGGTTGTCTGGTTACTAATTAGAAAACGCCAACAAAAACAAAACTCACTATAAAACTATTTGCTAACATGTTAATAAGTAATGTCTGGAAATACCGCGTCTCATTTCTAATACACCAAATACTTCATTTATACTTTTCAAAAAAAGTAGGGGAACCTGAAATATTAATGTTAATATCAAGTATTAGACCGAACATACGTTTTGACCACAGACATCCTAGTAAAGAACATTTAGGTCTGTTTATCAACACACCGAAACAAATTCCATAGTTTGCACATGCATCATGCAGTTGCCCCGTGCACGTGCGTGGGGTGTCATTCTCGATTTTGACAATTTCCAGGAAGGTCCATTAATCACTGTGGAACATTATTTCTGTCAATATTTTTCATTCTGTTGATCATACAGTTGTTATTGTTTTGTTTTAAGTAATTTTTATTGTTTTAATTTGCGATTTACTAATAAAAAAACGTAAACATTCAAATTTCACTTCTGACCTCAATCGTCCTTCAATATCTTTGGTGGTCATAAAACCTACTGTAATACTGAATTACCAGTTGTAACGTTTGTCCAATTAATTCACTATTATCATATAACCATTCCCCATAGCTAATATACCTTACAAATTTGGCAATTGTAAATTCTTATTAGAGTTCTCCTACCTTTTTTTTAAGAGTATATTTAAAAAACACTTCTACAAAAATTCCAATCTGCAATATCTTAGCAGGAAGCAAAAAGTCGGGAAGCCCGTCAAAAATTACCTGCGGTTAGGCTGTGAATGACTCAGTTAGTTACTTGGTAGGGGTAGTGGGTGGGGTCGGGGTCGGTGTCAGAAACTGGATACAAGGCTGATTATTTTAACTTAACATAATTTGTTTACTTTTCGATAGTTTCTCCAAAGGTTTAGATGTGTCTTTTAGTGCTCCATGACTAACGCTATGATGTCAGTATGACAGTATGACAGCAGAGTAGATTCTTGTTAGGTCAAACACCGATGAGGCACGATAATTGATTGGACGCATCGGCTGACTCGAACCAAGGCTTCGGCCTCATTCGGGTGTATCCGTGTCACGTTTTAAGTTAAAACTATTAATTAACGATTAACCCAATTTGATGGAACAATATTCTTCGGTAGCAGAGAGTTGGTTCACGCGGTTTTTACCTAGCTAACTGGTTGTTCAGTTACGTAATTCATGTTTGCATAACCGGCGATTTATCTATATAGTGAAATCCCTCTAAACCGGACACACACAGGACCAAGTCAAAAAGCCCGATTATAAAGGGTATCCGATTTAGACACGTTATGTTCTGTACTGATATTTAAAAAGGACCGTGACATTTTATTTTTTTTATTAAATATTAAAATACAATTAAAATATCATATGGCAAACAACAGATTGGTTAAATTGAAACATGATTTACAGATACAAATAATTAATCGGTCTACGGGTACTTTTGTTTCTAATAACAGTAGTGTGTATGAAATATCTGTTTCTATGTTGGGTTTTTTTTTCGACACCACTAGAGCACATTGATTAATTAAGAATTTGGTAATTATGACACGTAGTCATCAGAGGAAACCCGCTACATTTTTTTTTCTAATGCAACAAGTGATCTTTTATATGCACCATCCCACAGACATGATAGCACACACCACGGTCGTTGATATACCAGTTGTGGTTGGCTGGCTGGAACGAGAAATAGCCCAATGGGCCCACCGACGGGGATCGATGCCAAACCGACCGCGCATCAAGCGAGCGCTTTACCACTGGGCTACATCCCGCCCCTAATAGCAATTTGATATCGGCAACTGCAGCTGTTTTAAAATGTAATCTTTTGGCAATGTGGTAGTAAATTGCATTGGTTCCACTCAGGGTTATTGATCACGTTTTATATATGTTTTACACCCCAAAGGTCCGTTGATAAACTATGCTGAAATACATTGAAAATGCACCAGTTATATTTGTACTTGTAAAAAAGATATGGAAAGAAGTAATAATACACTTTATCAGCCATTAAAAGCTTCTGTAGAGGATATCGCTTCTTATAATCTTGATTGGTCAAATTTTAATCACAAGACAATGTTTTGTTACGTCACCGTGTTTGTTTCAGGCTAAACCTACCTTTAGTGACGTCACGCCACTGCCGTTCTGCTAGATAACGAGTGTACCGCTGACATTCATCCTACATTACTGACATTGTTTACAACTGTCACAAATGAAAAGAATGATAGTGGATGATAAAAAGAATACCTCCCTCGTGTCTTGTGATATCATAATTTATCAGCACTCGTTGATAAAAGTATAAAATTCTCGGCAAGCCTCGGATTTCATACTTTTATCAACTCGTGCTGATAAATTATGATATCACAAGACACTCGGTGAGTATCCTCTATTAACTCATATTTGTATAACCGTATGTATTGACGTGGTGAGAAACAAATCACCCCAAAGTTCTATACAAGGGTTAGGGCGATTGTTATTTTATAACAGGCGAAGACAATAACATCTGAAAATTGGATAGTGCGTTTTCAATGGAGTTCAGTATATATTATACGTTTCGATGTGCGGTCGATACAGATTGTTTTATACTGATTTGCTAAATGTTTGCCTGCAAATCACATACTTTGGTAATAAACTGAACGGTCGCCATGCTAGACACTTAGATATTCCTTTGCTTTTTTTTTTTTTCTTCTAAAAAACCCCACATCAAATGTATTATTCATTTAGACATATTACCATATGCGCGGCCGGTTTTGGGATCCCCGTCGGTAGGCCCATTGAGCTATTTTTCTTTCCAGCAGTGCACTACGACTGGTATATCAAAGGCCGTGGTGTGTGCTATCCTGTATATGAAATGGTGCATATAAAATATCCCTTGCTACTACTGGAGAAATGTAGCGGGTTTCCTCTCTAAGACTATATGTCAAAATTACCAAAAATGTGTGACATTCAATAGACGATGATTAATAAATCAATGTGCTCTAGTGGTGTCGTTAAACAAAACAAACTTTAATTTTGCATTTACTATGTTGGACACAAGCGCGTGTTCGGAAAGTTCTGTAGGAGTGCTCTAGATTGTCTTGAATGAAGTTTCTAGGGGCCTTCCAGTCTCTCTCTCCCCCCCCCCCCCCCCCCCCCCCCCCCCCCCCCCCCCGCCCATGCACTCGCTCCTGTGACAAAATGTTTGCGTTATTCGAAAGCGAGTCACGATGTAAATGGTTCCTGCTCTGGTCACTCAGTCTAACGCTTAGTTCAAATAATCCAGTATTGCGAGCGTTTTCCTATTCTGTTTGTCCCAACTCGACCCCGACAGCGCTGATTAAACAATGACGAAAGCGCGTATAAGTATCGTTTGAAACATCCGTTTTCCTCAATGTTATTACTCCGAAAAAATAGCAACCATTCATTGAAATACATCGGTGCTCATTTCTAATTAAGGAACAGCTTTCCGTTACGCCGCTTGCAGCTCCATTTTGAAAGATGAAGCGATTTTTAAGTACCGAAGTAAATTCATATTTCTGTTGCGTGTTCCATTAGCAGGAATACCAATACATTTTAGGCTGTGTAGACCTTTTTATTTGCTGACTCATCGTGGCAAAAAAAAAAAAAAAAAAAAGTTTAAAGAAAAAATCTGAACTTAAATTTAATCTTAGCGTACTGCATATTTCCGTACGGCTTTCATTTTCGTCTTCTATTTTTGAACTTTGCTCTGGTGGTTTTGCTCCAGGAACACACACGGGAGCTTGAAGTGCAAGTGGAAGTGTCCATCAAAGCGCAAAAGCCGTGAAGCTAACACGATTTTACTTTTACACGAATGCAAAACCAAGATTCTTTTTTATCATTGTAACTGAATCTTCTTTCTGGACATGGACATGGGCATTTGATAAAAAATGTAACTCTATTACAAGAACATAAAATTAACCGGTTTGCTGACGCCTCGAAATATTGGCTCCTGGTGTATCATTCACGTGATCGTAGGATGTGTGAAGAATGAATGAATGGATGAATGTTTAACGACATACCAGCACGAAAAATACATCGGCTACTGGATGTCAAACTATGGTAAATGTGAAGAAGGAAATGTTTTATTTGAAGACGCATTCAACACATTTTATTTACGGTTATATGGCGTCAGGCATATGTTTAAAGACCACACAGATATTGAGAGAGGAAACCCGCTGTCGTCACTTCATGGGCTACACTATTCGATTAGCAGCAAGGGATCTTGTATATGCACCATTACACAGACAAGGTAGTACATACCACGGCCTTTAATATACCAGTCGTGGGGCACTGGCTGGAACAAGAAATAGCCAAATGGGCCCACCGACAGGGATCGATCCCAAACCGACTGCGTATCGAGCGAACACAGTACCACTGGGCTACGTCCTGACCCTAGGATGTGTGATGCCGCAAGGGTCTCGTTGCAAGGATGACAACGTCAGTAGGTTATATCAAGTTAGAAAACAAATATATGTTCACAATGTACATATCTTAAAGGGACATTCCCGAGTTTGCTGCAATTTGTAAGATGATATCGACTAACAAAGACTTTTTGACGACTGTAATTACATATCAAATATATTTTCCTGGCTGTATATTAAATGTGTTTCTGATCGTTCTGATATTTGTACTAGGTTAAATTTTATTTTATTTCCTAAAAAAGATTGTTTCGTACGTACGAAATTATTTAAAAACAAAATCCAGTTTGGGCTTCTTACAGATATTAAGACGACCAGAAACACATAGAATATACAGACACTGATATTCTAAACAAGAAAATATATTTAATATGTAAGTTTAACCGTAGAAATATTTTATTAGTCGGAAATATCTTACAATGCAGCAAACTCGGGAATGTCCCTTTAATTCATAGTTTGACCAACCACTGCTTTTAAAGTATGTTTTGTTTTGCGACTAGATGACATTGATTTAGTAATCATCGGCTACTGAATGTCAAACATTTGATAATATTTGACATGTGGTCTACAAGGAAACCAGCTAAACTGTTTTCTTTTATATGCACTTTCCCAGACAAAAAAGCATATATTGCGGCCTTGGGGACCGTTCTATAGTCCGAAGGTTCAATGGTCCGAAGGTTCAATAGTCCGAAGGTTCAGTAGTCCGTTTATTGAAATCCACCAGTTAAAGCTGCTATATAAGGTTACCATGTTATAACATCGATTACTAAATCAAAATGTAGGTATAACTGCACTTTTACGTCTTGCGAATTGAATACCGGTAGAAGGTTTTTGACGATACCGGTTGATAGCGAAGACGGACGAGTGTAATAAAGGTGCAGTGTAGGGTTCGCTATTTTAATTAAATACCGACATTTCCTTTTTGTTAATTCATGTATTATACTACTGACCTATCCAGGTGTGGCATGTACTATACTACTGACCTATCCAGGTGTGGCTTATGTTTTCAAATGTCCACTCTTAAAAAGAGGCATTCTTTTTGTTATATTATTTGTATAATTATCACCAAGCGTTTAAATCGTGACCACTGTAGAATGTTCTTGGATAAACAAAGAATACTACTTGAATGCTCATTACAAAACGTTTTTGCTTCCGAGTTGCTTCAAACCGTACCTAAGGAGCCAACATTGGCGTTGCCTGGGGAGGGGGAAGGGACTATGCTCTCTCCAAGAACACCTCTTCTTTGTTTTTCAAACCATGTTTGTCTGTCGCCCTATTAACAAGGAGCCGGTGTAAAAGGAACGCAGGTCCGTAGGGACAGTAGTCCTATCGGACTTCCATAGCTTAGGAACCATAGTCCTACCCGGACTTTCATTCCTGGTTTATTTTTAAGTTGTTTTTAATCCTAGGACTTGTATTCCTACCGGACTTAAATTCCTTCTACAACAGTGACAGAAATACTAGTCCGGCAAATTAAATGTCCGTTTATTATACTCTGCAATTTGCACGAGCTGCCGGAAAGACACGAGAAAAAAAGTGAGGTTTAGGCAGCCTTCCATCGTAGTGTGATGGATAAGTGTACGAGTCTCTTAAGATTATTCTGGGTTCAAATCTCCATGTCAAAAAATATGTTTAAGTTTGAGTATCAATTTTTTTTTTTTTACGTCATAGACTTGTCATCAGACACGTCAGTGCATTTTTGTAATCGTCTTACATTTTTGTTACAATATTGAAGTAGGACGAATATCTTGCTTTTTTTCAAAGTATATAAAGCAACTACAGATATAAAGTAGGCTATATGTCCATGTGTTCAACACGAAGAAATATACCCCCCCCCCCCTCAATATGTAGCCCAAAATTGTTTTTAAAATATATATATGAAAACTGGTAACTCCAAAAAACTAACATTTGATGAACAACAAAAGACAATTTCTATATGCACGAACATAATTTTTAATAATATGTTTTGTTAGTTTATATTTTGACGGTAAGTCACAATCTGATTAATTGTGATTTTTTAATCTTTGTCCGATCGGACTTCCATTCCTCGGAATCCTAGTTTGTGGGACCTGTATTCCTACGAATTTAAGTCTGTGGGACGTGCATTTCGAGGAATGTAAGTCCGTAGGACTTTTATTCCTGGTACTCCTAGTCCACAGGAGTTTCAATTCTAGTATTCCTAGTCCTCTGGAATTTATTTCCGATAGTTTGCTTATTACATATGTATGGGGTCAATGGACACGTTCGGGCAAAATGAGTTGGCCTAAAATCTTCACCATGCATTTCCATAATTTTACTCACAATATTAGTTGTAATCCATTTAAAAATGCAGACTAATTTGTTTGGAATCCTATTTAGCATCTTGGTAGTAATGCGAATATACATATACGTTGTGTTCCAGATTCGGACATTTTCGTTTCATTCGGGCAATAATGATCAGCATGCCTCCCCCACCCATCTCCCAAAAAGGGAGTCTGAATGCCTATTGCGACCAAAACGGTCAGGTGTAAAAGTGTCATGAGTAGTTAGTCTGTTTAAAAGGATCTTTGTAAATTGTGTGTGCATATTATTGACAGTATGATAATTGTTCAGGGATTACTGTTTTGTTTTAGTCGGTGTAGTAGCCCATTGAGCTGCTAAAACCCACTCTTAGTCATTGATATTTCTATTAATTGATAAACATTAATGAAAACCATTTAACATATTTGTTTATCGATGGTGTGGTTTGTTGGGACTAAGATATCATAGAGGTTAGAGTCTGATATGTCATATGTTAGACCAAATTATTTGTTAAAATGAGCAAACTTGACAAAGCAGGCACATGTTCAGTAAGCTATGCAGGAGAAATTTGCCAACCCACCCTACACCCTATGTACACGCGCCTGCAACATTATTGACAGAAAGGCACAAACTTAAAATTATATAATAACAAGATAATGTATATAACGCAATTATCACATTTTTATAGTTAAATTATTATTATTATTATTATTATTATTATTATTATTATTATTATTATTATTATTATTATCATCAAATACCAATATATAATGTATAACAGATAATTGTGTTGGTATATCATATGGGCAAGTTATACCTATTTGCGAGTACTAATATGCTTCGAATTATGGTAAATGTTTTTGAGTTACATTTAAATGTTTAAACATTTATTAGTTGGAATAATACGCAATGAATAAAGACCTTGGTTCTGCTCATGTAATAAGGTCAACAAAATGTGTACAAACTCTTGCAAATTATATAAATGGAAAATATTGGAATAAATAGAAAATAATTAAATAAAGAGAGGCGCTAGTATCCTTAGTTAATTAAATAAACCAAAAAGGAAACTGTTTTTCGTTTTGTTTACATTTATAATTTAATTTTTATGTGTACGACCGGTCTTAAATTTTGATTGTCCAGGAATGCAAGTCCGGCCCGGACTTGATATCCTGGCAGTCAGACCAGTATTCCTAAGAAACATAAGTCCTAGGACTTGCATTCCTAGGTATATTAGACCTAGGACCTGCATTCCTAGGAGACTAAGTCCGGGCAGACCACTGTTCCTACGGACTTGCATTCCGTTTACACCGGGTCGTAGTTCAGTGGTACAATACTCTCTTGATAACCGACCGAACCCCGTCGGTGGGCTATTTTTCATTCCTGCCAGTGCTCCACTACTGGTGTAACAAAGGCCGTGGTATGTAATATCCTGTCTGTGGGATGGTGTATATAAAAACTGCTTTGCTGCTAATATAAAAGAGTAACCCATGAAGTGGCGGCGTCGGGTTTCCTGTCTCAATATGTGTCCGACGCCATATAACCATAAATAAAATGTGTTGAGTGCGTCGTTTATAAAACATTACCTTCCTTCCTTCCCTATTAAGAGTCTCAAAAACAACGTCAATGTAGGCCTATTCTGGGTGACACTGTTTTTTCTATACTGGTCGCGAGATCGCTATTACGCTAATTGAATATTTCGTATTAATATGTTTGAGGTGTCTGATAGATTATGTACTCGTTTCTTCACATCAGAAGACAGAAAATGGTTTAGCCAAAATTTTGGCCGCTTGCAAATTGTATTAGCCTTCCTCTTTTTCTTTTTTCAAAAGAAATAAAAAATTAGCCAATGGCTAATTAATTTGGCTACCGACAGCTTGAGCTTGAAGTTTTTTAACATGCACATATACCACTAAGGTTTCAGGCATGTCCATCCCGAGTCCTGTCTCTGGATAGCCAGGGACTTGACTCGGGACAGAAAGGTAAGAGGAGAATTTGGAATATTACATCAAAAAATGCTTCCGACAGTCAAAGACCTGAATGTGGTTGACCCTCTATGACATTGTTGTCCTCCACCAATATAAAATCCTGGCTACGCCAATGGGAACAAACGTGAGGTGAATACAATTTTAAACGAAATGCAAGATAAATGGTATCTGACACGAGAGCTGGAGACACTTTCCCACAGAGAGGAAAGCAAATACCACGGCCTTTGACCAGTTGTGCTGCACTGGTTGGAACGAGAAAAAACCCAATCGGTTGATGTGATCCATCGAGGTGCTTCGACCATGCGACGCAAAGACCTCAGGCGAGCACTCAACAAGAGACATTAAAGTGACAGACCCTAGTTTTTAAACACTACGACGCAATTTTCACTATTAAAGCCATTTTTGATAATATAAATTACATTTTATTATTTAGAATATTCACTTTTGCATACCTAAAGTAGTTGTTGTCATCCGGGATGTGGTCATCGAAATAATCTCTAGTTATTTTTTGACGGTATTTCCATGTTTAATCATCACAAACTTTAGCTTTTCTCTGTTATAACCTTATCCAAATGTGTTGCAGATTTCTAGATTAACTAAACTTAGTGTTCATTTATATGGGCTGAAAGTAGGGTCTGCACCTTTAAAACGTATTTTGAACCAAATTATATACGGCGCTCGCGTTTACATAATATACACTGTTGACTTACCAGTACGTCATCTGACAAAAGAAATAGACATGTGTAGCCTTAATCTCAGACAGCGGTTGTTTTGGATTCATTTAAGAATCAGATGTCTTTAAATTGATATCCACTATGTATCAGTCTTAGTGTGATAACATCTTACGCTGTTGCCTAATTACACAGAGGTACGCTTGGTGATTACTGTAAATAATTCACATTTGTTTAGTGCATTTGACACTGTTCTTTTGCCATTCTTCGTGATTATAGTTAGGCCTATAAACCTTCGGACTACTGAACCTTCGGACTATTGAACTTCGGACCATTGAACCTTCGACCATTGAACCTTCGGACTACAGAGCTGTAACCTGCGGCCTTCGATTGACTAGTTATGGGGCACTGGTTAGGACAGGAAAAACGAAATCCAGACAAGTGCTCTGTCGACTAGGTCCCCAATAATAATGCTTCTAAATTGGTTTATTTCACATCATTCTTTCGCTTGCTCGACATACTACGCACCAATCACGTTTTATCATATAAATATGTATACTTTGTATTGTACTTTCATTACCGTGTCGTCGTGCCAGCCAGTGCTCCACAACTGGAATACCAGAGGTCTTGGTATGTGCTGTCCTGTCTGTTGGATGATGCATATAAATGATCCCTTGCTACTAATGGAAAAAGCTAGCGGGTTTCCTCTCTAAGACTATATTATGTCAAATTTACCAAATGTTCGACACCCAGTAGGCGATGACAAATAAATCAATGTGCTCTATTTGTTTCGTTAAACTAAATCAAACCTTAACTTTACTGTATCGAGTAGATACCCAAATGAATGAATGCATAAATGATAGAATGAATGAATGAATGAATTAATTAATTAATTAATAATACAATAATTAACTAATTAAAAGTTCAAATTACTCTTTTTCTATTGAATGAGGGAAATTGTTTTTAATAAAATAAGTAAGTAAATAAATAAATAAATAAATAAACAAACAAACAAACAAAACAAACAAACAAACAAATACATTTAAACTCCCTTGAATATTTCGTTAACGAGTCGCAAATTACAACAATACCGAATGTTCCGCGCGGCACACTTGGGACTTTTTGTCGTGGCATATTCTTTACTATTATTCCCCGACATGCCGCTTGAGTAGTATCGCCCTAGACAGTTACACCGGAACCCCACTGTTTCTTTTACTATATTGCTCAGTATCATATTCCTTGGGCTCAGTTCTTACAATCACTAGTTAGACTAAATTCTGTGACTAACAGTAAATGGATGTGATAGAATACGAAGGATACCAATCCAATTGTTCTCGAGAGTTTGTGTGACAAACTTACACAGATATCCCCAAAGTCGCCTTTATTGTAAAATTTTATAATATGGATTAATATGCTCGTATGTATTATAACTTTACTTATAGAAATAACACACAGATGATATCACGATCGTATTTGCACACATATATTTGATGTCATATTCTGCCGTTGTTTTTATTCAGTAAGACACAATCTGCCATTATCAATGAACAGCGCACCAAGGTAATTAAATTTATTGACAACCTCTAACTGACAACCGTTATAATACCATTTTATTAACTCCCGCATTCTGGCTCAATGCATGTAAAAACGATAATAATATTTTTCTTATTTATATTTGCAGTTTGGTCCTATTAAAGGGCATAATTTGATTAACGTGATAATCGGTTATCGTAGTTACTTTGATCTTCTAGCTAAAAGCACTATATCATGAGCAAACCTCATGAAAGGTATCATATGTCGTCCGTATCTTGAAACAAAAGTAAAGTTTGTTTTATTTAACGACGCCACTAGAGCACATTGATTTTTTTTATCTTATCATCGGCTATTGGACATAAAACATATAGTCATTCTGACACTGTTTTTTTTAGAGGAAACCCGCTGTCGCCACATAGGCTACTCTTGTATGACAGGCAGCAAGGGATCTTTTATTTGTGCTTCCCACAGGCAGGATAGCACAAACCATGGCCTTTGTTGAACCAGTTATGGATCACAGGTCGGTGCAAGTGGTTTATACCTACCCGTTGAACCTTGTGGAGCACTCACTCAGGATTTGAAGTCGGTATCTGGACTAAAAATCCCATGCCTCGACTGGGATGCGAACCCAGTACCTACCAGCCTGTAGACCGATGACCTAACCACGACGCCACCGATGTGAACTACATTTCAGAATCATTTGCAGACCAAACCAGGACTCATTTGAAAAACACTATTTGTTTTTTCAATTTATAATTTTGAAAGTGTACTTCTATATATTTGATTCAAATCGGCTTCTTTTTTGCCAGACTTGCGCTCATAAACAGGCCTAACATAATGCGCATACCAATATTTTATATTTTTCGTTTGGCGAAAATAAAACAAACATATTCATACAATGTAAAGATAGTATTTTGATATTTTAAAATAAAAACCACCCACAGAATTTAGATATCCCCAGAACTCAACGGTCATTAAAACGTCATTAAAACGTCCGTAGATCGATCTACGTTTATTTAAACCATCTCAAATTGTTTTACCGCCATATTTTAATATAATCGCTTTGTACCTCAGTGTAAATAATCATATCCTTCTTTAATCGCCCTATGTCGTCATGATTGAATGCTTATTTTGGAAACCCTCAAAACAGCGAACATAAAATTCTCTGTAAGATTTAAATATCCATAGAACGCCAAAATGTATATATATATATATGTATATATATTAGAATGCGAACATAAAATTCTCTGTAAGATTTAAATATCCATAGAACGCAAAAAATGTATATATATATATATATATATATATATATATATATGTATATATATTAGAATGCGAACATAAAATTCTCTGTAAGATTTAAATATCCATAGAACGCAAAAATGTATATATATATATATATATATATATATATATATATATATATATATATATATATATATAATATATATATATATATATATGTATATATATTAGAATGCGAACATAAAATTCTCTGTAAGATTTAAACATCACTAAAAAGCAAATTTGTGATGCAAGACTGTGTAAGATTCAAACATCCATAGAACACAAAAATACGAATGAATGAATGAATGAATGAATGTTTAACGACATCCCAGCACGACAAATACATCGGCTATTGGGTGTCAAACTATGGTAATGCAAATAAATAAAGTGATGATCAACATCAATATAAAAATTCAAGGTTTAAACAAAAACAGTGTAAAGAACTGTGCAAAAATACAAATACAAATATCACAGAATTTTACGGACACCGAATTTTACTCTAAACTTCAATTTGTGCTGTATTGGCCATTCTCAAAGAGAATGTTACACCCCTGCACCACGGTGAGGTTACAGCACGCGCAGGGGCACAAAAATACATTACTATAATTATAAGATATGAATTTCTTTAGAACGCACACATACAGATCTGTATAAGATTCAAATTTCCGTAGAATGTATGCATACACTTTTATATAGGAATATAGCATTTGCATAAAGCAAATGTTATGGACTTTGTTTCAAAGTGTATTTCTGATAGTCTGTTCATGCTCCGAGAGGGTGAAAACAAGTGGGCACAATCTGCGATACTAATACACCGTGGACATTAAACGATTTGGCAAACTCTGATACGTCCAGGGATAACAATTTCTGAGAGAGAAAAAAAATCGTGCTTCCAGAAAACCAGTGTGTTTAGTTCATATAAACGGAACAGCTGCAAATATTGCTTTAATGGAATTTATTACAGGCAAACATTCACGTGGTGCCGTTTCGATGGCTACACGTGTCTCGTGGGTTTCCTTATCTCTGTCAGTAAGTGGCTATGAAAAACCTGCAAATAGATTGGCGTTTTGAGCGCGAACCACACCTCCCTATATCTCTTACATCTCCACTTTTCATTGAACACAGCGGTCAGACACTGTCTTTAAACCACAGTCTGTTGATTCAAGCACAACTAGGTTGTAACGAGTTTCAGTTTTTTTTGTTTTGGTAAAACCATAAGGGCAAGGCCTTTTTCTCACATTCTTCTGCAACCACGATGTGTCAAATGCTCTAAGAAAAACGAACGGAAAACATTAATCAATAGAAACAGTCATTAACGCAAGCCTTTTTTTAAACTTTAAATAAAGAAAACCAAAGAACATTACTTTATCCATATTTCCGAACGCTTGACTTTCCAGACGGAAGTACCCACAAAAAACGCGGAGGTTTTTGTTGTTTGTATTCACAGAGACGTAGTTAACCAAGGATGTGCCTTAGTGGCTGGACTTGTTTAGTATTAATTAGGCAGAGTCTTGGGGAAAACGCCCACTGGTATCTCGGCTGAGTGCCGATTGCGTTTTCACATGATTTGAAGCGTTTTGTGATCAGTCCAGGCAGCGTTGAAAAGACTGGTGATCGGCGGATCGTATTGACGGCACTGTGGTGAAACAATACGCTTCTGTCGATGCCGGTGGTTTCATAATGTGTTAATTCTCCCATTACGAAGATTGCTCAATACTGAAGACATCTTCAGCAACAATGCTTTTGAACAGGATAATTTTGCTTCTGTTAGGCGTTACGTTGCTACACGCGAATAAGCATGTAGTGGAAAAGAGCAAGACAAGGTAAGAACTATTTTTATATTATGCATGTAACACGAGTTTTAGGAGTTGGAGCGAGATGCATATATCGCAGTCGGTAGAACCCTCCCTTGGGGTGCTTGGAGAGTAGGATAGAACCCCTCGGTAGGTTCATTAAGGGTTTTTCTGTCCCAATCAGTGCTTCACGATTGGGAGATCGTGGTATGTGCTGTTCTGTCTTTGGGGAAAGTCCATCTAAAAGATCGGTTGTTGTCGATGCAACATTGTAGCAAGTTTCCTCTGAAGACTATGTGTAAATATTATCAAATGTTTTGCCAATAACCGATCATTAATCAATGTGTGCATGATCGGGGTCGTGGTATGTGCTGTTCTACCTTTCGGGGGAAAGTCCATGTAAAAGATATGTTGCTACTAATGCAAAAATGTATGAACTTTTATCTGAAGACTGTTTCAAAATTATCAAATGTTTTTGACATTCAGTAGCCAATTATTAATTAATCAATGTGTCCTTTGTGGTATCGTTAAACAAAATAAACTTTAACCTCTATCTACAGTTTATTTCTGATTCAGTCAAAGATGGAGATAATTGGGAAGATCAATAGGGATCATTGCAGGGCGAATGCAGACAATTTGATAAGGGAAGCGCAAATGCAGATTGTAGTGAAGGGAGCCCCTTGCTTAGAAAAAACCCACCTTTGTATTTGAAGCTTTTGGACGACTTCTGGTAAACAAAATTGTTTTATTGTTTAAATACTGCTTTAGATCATAACAAAAATAATCAAAAGATTACATCCCCGTTTGCTCTGAAGATAAAGGCTATTGAATGTCCTTTAAACACGTATTATGCTCAATGTACGGTATTACCAGTGTTCTGAATATATCAAATAAAATAAAACTTCACCCTCAGTTCCCATTTTGACAACAATTTGGATGAAAACCAGAAGATAGTTAATGTTAAAGATTATTTATTTATTTATTTATTTATTCTTTTCTTATTTTTCGTTCTTTTTTTTAATTGATTATTTCTTTCTTTCTTTCTTTCTTTTTCTTCCTTCCATTGTTTCTTCTTTCCTTTCGTGGTAACGTTATTATTACAGTTATAACATATATGTATCCATATTATTGTTGTACCATGCTTATACCAGGGTCTCCAACCGCTGGCACCACTGTATTTGGTTTGTATTCTTGTTTTTAAAATCTATATTGCAACACAAACTAGTTTGCGGGTATAATGCAATATTAATGTTGTTAAAAAAAAAAAAAATCCCATTTTAAACCCCGACTTACGAAAACGGTGGTTGTATGACTGCTAATGGTATGAGGACAAAAGAAGAAAAATAATTGAAGAAAACAACCTTTCAAATCAAAACAGGACTCAAACTTAAAAATGCTCCGGCACTGGCTGGAACGAGAAATAGCCCAGTGTGCCCACTGACGGGGATCGATCCTAAAGTAACAGACTGGAGTGTTCTTTGCTTCAACCAATGATCCACAACTGGTATATAGACGTATGGTGGAAATTGCAAATAAAAGACTACATGCTGCTAAACGAAAGATTATTCTGTGCTGCGTTGGGTTTCTTCTTTCACACCTTTGACTGCCTGTTCTATTAACCACACGCCAAACACCTACCAGTCAGTGGTTTACGACCAAGAGAAGTGTTGAGGGGCGCAGTTAGAAGGTATGTACTTGGCGGTTTTAACGCGAAACGCTTTGAACGATGGCGTGGAAGCTTTCTGGGACAAATGCGTCTATGGGAGTCCTGTTATACATGAACACAATTCTAAGGGTTCCAATTTCATTTTTTTTAAATCTATTTATGTCATATTTTATAACATATATGTTTTCAACTATCTGATCAAATCAAACGTTTCAAAGAAATGCGATGATTCTGATGTCACTATTCTGAACGAGCGCATTGAAGACGTGCAACATAATTCTTTTAAGTGTCTGACGATATAATGAAAACCACAAGACAGTGAGTCGAGAGGTGGAGGCTGATGGAAATTAATGGAAATTCTGAGAAATAAATTCTGGTAAAGACTTGATAATTCGGTCTGTATTCTACAGTAACAGATTTCATGTTTTTATTGGGAGATATCTCTGTCTTTGAGATACCAGCACAGGAACACATATTAAAATGACAAAACACCAATGCTTTCATCGAGAACGATCTCTCTAACAATATTCTCTA
The DNA here is from genome assembly GCF_016097555.1 of Gigantopelta aegis. NCBI lineage: Eukaryota > Metazoa > Mollusca > Gastropoda > Neomphalida > Peltospiridae > Gigantopelta > Gigantopelta aegis. The sequence continues at coordinate 53,642,924 of NC_054704.1, forward strand.
CGGGCCGTTTCCCATGTGTTCAGTTTTTGATGTGGTGCCGGTGTAAACGGAAAGCGGGTCCGCCGGAATCGAGGAATCTAAATCCGGTAGGAATACAAGTCCCAGGTGTACTATATAGAAATCAAAATAGCAACATTAAGTCCGGAATACAAGTCCCAGGTGTACTATATAGAAATCAAAATAGCAACATTAAGTCCGGAATACAAGTCCGAGTAGGACTAATGATCCTTAGGTATGGAAGTCCAATGGGATCATTGTTCCTTTTACACCGGCGTTGGCGCGGGCGCGGGATGTCGTTACTAACAACCGCGTCGTTCACTTCAAACACTGCCAGTGATAACCATACAATTACAGCCAAAACTTGCCATCTTATTGTATTACGTCGCCAAAGATTATTATACCTATAAACATATACATAATTTATAGTTTTTAGTTTTATTTCTTGTAAATACAATAATTTAAAAATAGTTCTGATATTCTTTTAGTAGTTTTAAAGTCTCTCATAACTCCATAGGAGTGGCTTGTGTACTTGTATTGCTGTATTAGGGTATTGTTGAACTCTTGTCTTAAAACAATTGTACACGAGGTGAGACTTAAATAAAGAATCTGTATGTATGTCTGTCTATGTCTGTGTCTGTGTCTGTATATCTGTTAAACGACTCTTCTTTGAAGGATCAATCTAGGTACTACCCTGCTCTTAATGACTCGCCCGCCATATTCTCCAGCTGGAAAAGTGTCCCTTTCTTTGACTGATACGGATAGAATAGAGTACATATCGGGGCCCATGCTTAGAAAACGTTTATAGTCCAGTCTCAAAATTTAAATCTCCAAATATTAACTAAACAGACATGCTATTTGTATGGGCGAGACCGTGGTAAAGCCTTGCTTATGGACTTTAATAAGTATGGAGCCTGGAATTTCTGTTTTGTAAATAATTTATATATATATATATATATATATATATATATATGCTACAAGTGTTTGTTTTACTAGCTTCTGATACTTTAAACAGAAATAACTGCTTAATAGAACCAGGCTTTCATCATCATGAACTTTTATTTCACATCCAATGAGCTCTAATGGAGTCGTTAACCAAAACAAACTTCCATCTTCAAATGACAGCATATAAAACACATTTTGTAGGTATTTATTTAGCTCAAATTTAAGTTGTTGATATATGCTTATATCCAGAATGCTGTTTTATCATATATTGTGTATTTTATGTGCACGTAGGTTTTTAATATGTTTTAAATAATAACATGTATATAATTGTTAAATGAAAAACTTGTGATGAGCAACGTTTATCGCCAGAAGCATGGAGAGGGCGAATGACCCGGAACAGGTACCTCTGACCTCTAGTACTAAAATCCATCCCATAATGCAACAGCTTAATTAATATGCAGCCACTTCTTTATGAATATACAATCTGGGTTTTTTAAAATACGGAACGTATAGTCGTCGAAAGGTGTCAGCAACTGGAGGTATCAGGTGTATTATTTTCGTCTTTAATCACCCGCACCCACGCCCCCATTGGATCTGTCAACGGATCTGTCTATTTACAATAGCACCTCAGTGGATCAAAGTTGTAAGTGTACATAACTTTAAATATCGCTCGAGTCACCTCTAGCCCCATGTTGTATCATATTAATAATGAGAAGGCTAGAGGTGACTCGAGCTACTTTAAATAGTGCATTAAATACATACGGTGATACCGGTTCTGCTATTGAGCGCTCGCTTCATACGCGGTCTGTTTAGGATCGAACCCTGTCGGTGGCGCCATTGGGCTATTTCTTGTTCCAGTCAGTGCCCCACGACTGGTGTAACAAAGGCCGTGGTATGTACTATCCTGTCTGTGGGATAGGGCATATAAAAGATCCCTTGCCGCTATTCGAAAAGAGTGGACCATGAAGTGGCGACAGCGGGTTTCCTCTCTCTATATATCTGTGTGGTCCTTAACCATATGTCTGACGCCATATAACCGTAAATAAAATGTGTTGAGTGCGTCGTTAAATAAAAGATGTTCTTCCATTTTTTTTTTCTGCTATTGGTGAGATGTGTAATACAATTTGTTGTCATGAAGTGTTTAGTTGTTTCATATGGCCGGTAAAACTGCTGTTGTAATGTAATGTGAACTTTTATCAATATACCAGTACCGCCTTCACGAGGTCGAGCGCTCGCTATTACCAGCGCAAAACAAAAAACCAGTTCAGCAAGCAACCAACCGTTATCGATTACCTACCTGAACATCCCTCAGGTACTATTGTGCTCGAGACTTGTGCAGGGTTGTACTAAAATGGGGATTTTTATGCGGAACTAGGATGCTTCCCGTTATATCGAAAAACTATCGGCATAATCCCCATATTTTCTTCTTTTTTTTTAAGGCTGAGAGGGTGTAGTACATGTATTCATATCCATGATGTGACGTTGATTGGAATGCTGAATGTAGCAGTCTTTGACAAATATGTTATTGTTACCCTGTCTATAGATTTGATTTGACGGTATACACAACAAACAACTTGGAACTGTTTCTTCACACTGGCGCAGAGAGGTGGGGTAAGGGGTAGAGCGTTTAGGGACCATGACCCCCAAATCACATCTCTTTTTCTTTCCACTACCTTTTATGTTTGCCAATGCTCTTGCAACTGGCCAGTGTTTGTCTATTCTCAGACAACTACGCTTTCTTTAGAGATGACAAATATTTGTAGTGGAATCCTGATAAGAGCCACAAATCACCAGCAAGTACGTTCAGCGCGAACTAGTTGACTGGTTCCCAACGTGTTTCCATTTTGGTTTACTGTGTAAAGCGCATAAACCAGTCTATCGGACTTTTTTTTCTGCTCTGACTGGTTGAACGCAATATGGCTGAACGCAATGCTGGCTGAACGCAATGCTGGCTGACTTAGCCTGAGCTCAGCCAGATGTGTTTTGGTGGGGGTTTTTGCCAAACGTTTGAAAACTATTTTGACTGGTTCCCGAAGTAGTCATTCGGTATAATGTGTAGCGTAAATACCAGTTTAGCAAGCGTTAGCGACACGATGGCGCACCCAGCCTGTCCCCGGGCGGATTTGTATGATCCATTTAGCAACTGTGCCCGAGATATATTAATTAATTTTTAAAGCTATTTTTGTGCTTATATCTAATTAGGGTTCAAGTACGACGTCCCGGGCACACACGCCTCATCTCCTTGGGCTGTCATGGACAGCAAGTTAATGGTTAGTTATTAATGGCTAAAGGGAAGGAAATGTTTTATTTAACGATGCACTCAACACATTTTATTTACGGTTATGTGGCGTTGGACATATGGTTAAGGACCACACAGCTATTGAGGGAGAAAACCCGCTGTCGCCACTTCATGAACTACTCTTTTCGATTAGCAGCAAGGGATCTTTTATATGCACCATCACATAAACAGGATAGCACATACCACGGCCTTTGACGTACCAGTCGTGGTGCACTGGCTGGAGCGAGATAATGGCTAGAAGTCGGTGTAGTGGTCTTACACTCAACCCTAGGAGTGGCTAAAACTCGCCCTGTGTTCGTGCCGGTATCGGGACGCGAGCCCAGTATCTACCAGATTTAAGTTCTATGGCTTAAAAGTTAAAGTTTGTTTTGTTTAACGGCACCATTAGAACACATTGATTTATTAATCATTGGCTATTGGATGTCAAACATTTGGTAATTTCGATATATAGTCTTAGTAGCAAGGGATATATTATATGCACCATCTCACAGGATATACCAGTCGTGGTGCACTGGCTGGAACGGCAAATAGCCCAATGGGCCCACCGAGGGGGATCGATCTCAAACCGACCGCGCATCAAGCGAGCGCTTTACCACTGGGGTACGTCCCTCCCCATCTATGGCTTAACCACATCAACACCTAGTCCGGTCTTAGGAAAGAGAAGTCTGGACTTTCAAACACTGGGGGGGGGGGGGGGGGGGGGACGTAGGGGATCGATCCCCGTCGGTGGGCTTATTGGACTATTTCTCGTTCTAGCCAGTGCACCACGACTGGTATGCCAAAGGCCGTGGTATGTGCTATCTTGTCTGTGGGATGGTGCATATAAAAGATCCCTTGCTGCTAATCCAAAAGAGTAGCCCATGTAGTGGCGGCAGCGGGTTTCCTCTCTCCATATCTGACCGGCCTCAGTGGCGTCGTGGTTAGGCCATCGGTCTACAGACTGGTAGGTACTGGGTTTGGATCCCAGTCGAGGCATGGGATTTTTAATCCAGAAACTGACTCCAAACCCCGAGTGAGTACTCCGCAAGGCTCAATGGGTGTAAACCACTTGCACCGACCAGTGATCCATAACTGGTTCAACAAAGGCCATGGTTTGTGCTATCCTACCTGTGGGAAGCGCAAATAAAAGATCCCTTGCTGCTAATCGGAAAGAGTAGCCCATGTAGTGGCGACAGCGGGTTTCCTCTCAAAATATGTGTGGTCCTTAACCATATGTCTGACGCCATAGAACCGTAAATAAAATGTGTTGAGTGCGTCGTTAAATAAAACATTTCTTTCGTTCTTTCTCTCCATATCTGTGTGGTCTTTAACCATAAGTCCGACGCCATATAACCGTAAATAAAATGTGTTGAGTGCGTCGTTAAATAAAACATCTCCTTCCTTCAAATACTGGTGAAATTATCTTATTTGATTTGAAGACTCATCAAATCACAAACACTAGCTAATAGAAACAAAGTTATCATCGGTATAATATCGCTGTGGGGGTTTTTACGATGTATTTCGGAGCCGGGCTTGATCGATCGAGCAGTTGCGCAATCATAAATGAGTACTGTTATTAATTTGGCCAAGTTCGCAGTTGGGACCACCCGACCATTAAGCACTATATTTAAAGATACTTTAGGTCAACGTTGTCGCGTTAAATTAGAAGTTAGTTTCGAAGTGGATTTATTGAGGTTGGCTGGGTTGTCAGTAAATAAAATATCTTTATGATGCAACAATTTAATGTGTGACACAGACAGTTTATTTATATGTCTGTCTGTCTGTCAAATTATAGTCTGGTTGCGTGAAAAGGGAACCGATGAATTGGTATGTAATTCTGTAATAAATAATGTTAAAACGAATATGAAGACATATTATTAACTTTTAAACACATTCCAACTCTCATAATATTTTTTAACAAATGTGTTTTATGTTAATATGTTTCTTAACAAATTATCGTCAAATTGTGTAGATTAAATCGTATTTTTAATACAGGGGTGAAGACAAAATCCTGGAACAGCTAGTCTAGTGGAAAACTGATAATGCAGAACACCGTTACAGTTTGTTTTGTTTAACGACACCACTAGAGCTCATTCATTTATTAATAATCGGTTATTGGATGTCAAACATTTAATAATTTTGACATATAGTCTTAGAAAGGAAATTGTTTTCATTAATAGCAAGGGATCATTTATAAGCACCATCCCACAGCCAGGATCAGACATACCGCGGCCTTGGATATACCAGTTGTGGTGCACTGGTTGGAATGAGAAATAGGCCCATCGACGGGGATCGATCCTAGACCGATTTCGCATGTTTTACCCAGCTGTGTTATTAGTAGTAGTAGTAGTAGTAGTAGTGGTGATGGTGGTGCCAATAGCAGACACAGTAACAGTAGCAATAGCAGTAGCAGGAGCAGGAGCAGTAGTAGTCGTAGTAGTAGTAGTAGTAGTAGTGGTGGTGATGGTGGTGATGGGGGTGCCAATAGCATACACAGTAACAGTAGCAATAGCAGTAGCAGGAGCAGTAGTAGTCGTAGTAGTAGTAGTAGTAGTAGTAGTAGTAGTAGTAGTAGCAGTAGCAGGAGCAGTAGTAGTCGTGGTGTATGGTGGGTGCTGCCAATAGCAGACACAGTAACAGTAGCAATAGCAGTAGTAGTAGTAGTCGTAGTAGTAGTAGTAGTGGTGATGTAGTAGTAGTAGTAGTAGTAGTGGTGGTGATGGTGGTGATGGTGGTGCCAATAGCATACACAGTAACAGTAGCAATAGCAGTAGCAGGAGCAGTAGTAGTCGTAGTAGTAGTAGTGGTGGTGATGGTGGTGCCAATAGCATACACAGTAACAGTAGCAATAGCAGTAGCAGGAGCAGTAGTAGTAGTAGTGGTGGTGGTGATGGTGGTGCCAATAGCAGACACAGTAACAGTAGCAATAGCAGTAGTAGTCGTAGTAGTAGTCGTAGTAGTAGTAGTAGTAGTAGTGGTGGTGATGGTGGTGATGGTGGTGCCAATAGCATACACAGTAACAGTAGCAATAGCAGTAGCAGGAGCAGTAGTAGTCGTAGTAGTAGTAGTAGTAGTGGTGATGGTGGTGCCAATAGCATACACAGTAACAGTAGCAATAGCAGTAGCAGGAGCAGTAGTAGTAGTGGTGGTGATGGTGGTGCCAATAGCATACACAGTAACAGTAGCAATAGCAGTAGCAGGAGCAGTAGTGGTCGTAGTAGTAGTAGTAGTAGTAGTAGTAGTAGTGGTGGTGGTGATGGTGGTACCAATAGCAGACACAGTAACAGTAGCAATAGCAGTAGCAGGAGCAGTAGTAGTAGTGGTGGTGATGGTGGTGCCAATAGCATACACAGTAACAGTAGCAATAGCAGTAGCAGGAGCAGTAGTAGTAGTCGTAGTAGTAGTAGTAGTAGTGGTGGTGATGGTGGTGATGGTGGTGATGGTGGTGCCAATAGCAGACAGAGTAACAGTAGCAATAGCAGTAGCAGGAGCAGTAGTAGTCGTAGTAGTAGCAGCAGCAATAGTGGGAGTTGTTCTTAATTATAATTATTGGATGAAGTGTTAAGATTAGTATTTGACAGGTTATGGATAACTACAACTTTGTAGAAGGTAATTATTTGGTGTTTACATATCTCACTTTCTGCAATACCCTAAGACAGGCTCATGATATGACGCTTTCAGGTGATATAACAATACAACATTATGTACTTCTGCTACTTAAATTGTTTTTTTTAGGTGTTGCGACTACCGAATATTTTCAAAACAGTTTGTGGTAGACATTATTTTTAGAGATTATTTCCCGATTTTAGGCATACTGACTCGAATGATGCATGGTGCAACAACATATTTTGATTTTGTGGAAACAGTTTGTTTCGTTTTTGTTTTTATAAAAGTCTTGTACGTAAGACATCATTCAGGTAAAAACGTAGAGTGCCAACTGTTGGGCAGGATATGCTCACATTTCGCGAACACCGACTCTCCGTTCAGCGATACCGAGGAATAATAGCGTCCGTGGACAATTTCATTAGTTTTCGATGTGGTCATTCGGTTTAACGTGAAATAATACCCACCCGAAAACAACAACAACCCCCCCCCCCCCCCCCCAAACAAACAAACAAACAAAAAACCCCACCAAATCAAACCAAAAGAGCCCCCCCCCCCCCCACACCACCACCACCACCAAAACCCAACACCTACAGCAACAAAAAAACACCAACAACAACAATTCTCTCTGTCTGTCTGTATGTATGTGTCTCTCGGTGTGTGTGTGTGTGTGTGTGTCTGTCTGTCTGTGTCTCTCTCTGTCTGTCTGTCTGTCTGTCTGTCTGTCTGTCTCTCTCTCTCTCTCTCTCTCTCTCTCTCTCTCTCTCTCTCTCTCTCTCTCTCTCTCTCTCTCTCTCTCTCTCTCTCTCTCTCTCACCTGTGCCCAATCCTTTTATATATCTTTTATATATACATTATGTGCGATACAATATGTTTTCAATCAACTCTGTCTTGGTATCATCGATGTTTTATCAGTGATTCATGAGTGGATGTCATCACGGTATAGTCGTGATCCCTTGGACATGGTTGTTTCATTGTTAGATATCAGGCCATTATTTGAAGTGATTATTGTATCGTCGTGTGGAATGGCTGTTTTCTTGCGGATCAAGCATTTGACAGTGATTCATGAGAGCACACCATCACGACTTTGTCAAAAGGTCTTCTTGACACTGTATTGTGCAAAAATGCAAACTTGCTTATGCAAATAGTTTTGTCATTGAAATTATAGATCAAGAATCCTTTATTAGATTCGAATTCCTGAATGTGTCGTTTGCCTAGCATTAATGTGTTTTACGACACTGTAACAATCGACCGGTATCGGCAACATAGACACTTCACAATACTTTGCCAAAAATCAATGGAAAAATAGTTTAAAAAATTGTTAACTATATAATATTATCCTGAACACGATTCGATATTAGCATAAATTTTCAAGTGTTTGCCGTTGTCACCAGGATGATATACATTATAAGTGTTTATTTGATCAAGACACGTGAATACATGCTCCAGGATCCATAATTTGATGTGTTTCCGCTTTTCAACCACAATAGAGAGAACATAATTTATTAATATTATACTTCGTATTAACTTCCAATTCTCACTTCATCACCATAAAAAAGTCAAATATTGTTTTGTTTAACGACACCACTAGAGCACATTGAATGTTTTTTTAATCATCGGCTATTGGATGCCAAACATTTGGTAATTTTTACATTTGGTCTTAGAGAGGAAACCCGCTACATTTTTCCATTAGTCGCAAGGGATCTTTTATATGCACCATTCCACATTTAGGATAGCACATACCACGGCCTTTGATTTACCAGTCGCGGTGCACAGGTTGGGACGACAGCGCATCAAGCGAGCGCTTTACCACGTCCCGCCCTTCATCATTGTAAAAAAAATAATAGGAAAGTTCGAAAATATAATCATAGATAAACGTGTTATAATGCATTCAGTGATGACATTTTGTATTTTTTAGCCGTCCCCCCCCCCCCCCCCCCAACCCAGAAAAAACCCAAACACTCAACAAACACACACACACACACACACACACACACACACACACACACCGCAAAAATAACAAAAACAACAAAAATAACCAAAACCCAGAGAACAAACAAAAACAATAAAAGAAAACAACAAAAAAAAAAAACAAAAAAAAAATAACCAAAACCCAGAGAAGCAAACAAACAATAAAAGAAAACTCTCCCCAAGTCCCACACAATGCACCACGACTAGTACATCAATGGCCGTGGTATGTGCTGACCTGTCTATGGGACAATACATATACAAGATTTCTTTCTGCCCTTTACGGGTAAGAGTTTCTCCATTCTGAAGAGTTTCTCCATTCTGTAGAAGCCAGTGCACCACGACTGGTACATCAAAGGCTGTGGTATGTGCTGTCCTGTCTATTGGATGGTGCATATAAAAGATCCCTTGCTGCTAATCGAAAAGAATAGCCCATGAAGTGGCGACAGCGGGTTTCCTCTCTCAATATCTGTGTGGTCCTTAACCATATGTCCGACGCCATATAACCGTAAATAAAATGTGTTGAGTGAGTCGTTAAATAAAACATTTCCTTCCTTCCATTATGTAGACGTATTATCAAATTAACCATCGATACCAGTAGTTGTAGTTTAAAATGTGCTGGGGAGCGGGGAAGGGGGTGGTACATAGCCCAGTGGTAAAGCGTTCGTTTGATGCGTATTCGATCTAGGATTGATCCTCGTCGGAACCGGCCTCGGTGGCGTCGTGGCAGGCCATCGGTCTACAGGCTGGTAGGTACTGGGTTCGGATCCCAGTCGAGGCATGGGATTTTTAATCCAGATACCGACTCCAAACCCTGAGTGAGTGCTCCGCAAGGCTCAATGGGTAGGTGTAAACCACTTGCACCGACCAGTGATCCATAACTGGTTCAACAAAGGCCATGGTTTGTGCTATCCTGCCTGTGGGAAGCGCAAATAAAAGATCCCTTGCTGCCAATCGGAAGAGTAGCCCATGTAGTGGCGACAGCGGGTTTCCTCTCAAAATCTGTGTGGTCCGTAACCATATGTCTGACGCCATATAACCGTAAATAAAATGTGTTGAGTGCGTCGTTAAATAAAACACTTCTTTCTTTGATCCTCGTCGGTGGACTCGCAGGACTATTTATCGTTCCAGCCAGTGCACCGCGACTGGTATATCAAAAGCCGTGGTATGTGCTATCCTGTCTGTGGGATGGTGGATATAAAAGATCCCATGCTACTAATGGAAAATGTAGCTGGTTTCCTCTCTAAGACTATATGTCAGAATTACCAAATGTTTGACATCAAATAGCTGATAATTAATAAACCAGTGTACTCTAGTGGTGTTATTAAACAAAACAAACTTGAACTTGAACTTTAAAATATGCTGAGGTGTTGTTAACATGCATTCCTTTCCTTTTGGACTGACTCGTCACAACGAAAGGTTATTTGGACACTACCGGCCTTGGTGGTGTCGTGGTTAAGCCATCGGGTATAAGGCTGGTAGGTACTGCGTTCGCAGCCCTGTACCGACTCCAACCCAGAGCGAATGTTAATCACTCAGTGGGTAGGTGTAAGTCCACTACACTCTCTTCTCTCTCACTAACAACTAACCTATTGTCCTGGACGGACAGACCAGATAGCTGAGGTGTCTGCCCAGGACAGCGTGCTTGAACCTTAATTGGATATAAACACAACAAAAGTTGAAATGAAAAAATATTTGGACACGAATCGGTGAAAAAATCCCTATCTAGGAATATTATACATGTGTATCTAAAAAGGCACTTGTTATTTACTTACCAATGTGTTGATCGATGTAGCTTAGTTTGAACTATTAAGCACGCGAAGAACATCAAGTTAGCTACGATGATGCGAAAACTGGTCTTCTGGATAATACGTAAACTTTTATAGAAACAGCCAGAATGAAAGAAAGAAAGAAATGTTTTATTTAACGACGCACTCAACACATTTTATTTACGGTTATATGGCGTCAGACATATGGTTAAGGACCACACAGATTTTTGAGAGGAAACCCGCTGTCGCCACTACATGGGCTACTCTTTCCAATTAGCAGCAAGGGATCTTTTATTTGCACTTCCCACAGGCAGGATAGCACAAACCATGGCCTTTGTTGAACCAGTTATGGATCACTGGTCGGTGCAAGTGGTTTACACCTACCCACTGAGCCTTGCGGAGCACTCACTCAGGGTTTGGAGTCGGTATGTGGATTAAAAAGCCCATGCCTCGACTGGGATCCGAACCCAGTACCTACCAGCCTGTAGACCGATGGCCTGCCACGACGCCACCGAGGCTGGTCAGCCAGAATGACCAAGACCATTTATAAAAGAGACCATTATAAAAGAGATTTATTTATGGAGATTAATTAATTAATTTATTGTTTTAATTTGACCAAAAAACAACAACCCAAGACAAAACAAACAAACAAATATCATAAAAACAACAAAAAACATCCCAAAGAAACAAAAAAGAACACACACCCCCCCCCCCCCCCGAAAAAAAAAAAAAACACCCAAAGAAAACATCAAACGATAAAAAAAACCCCAAAAAAACCCCCCAATTTTTTTTTAAAAACGACCCCCCCCCCCCCAACAACAAAAAACCCAAACCAAACAAACACAAAAACAACAATAAAAACCAACAACAAAGAAACAAGAAAACAAACAACATCAAACAAACAAAAACCACCACCACCAGCAACAAAATATTCGCCAAAATTCAAAAACCTAAAACACCCATCCACCCAAAAAGCAACAAACAAACCCCCCAACAGCCCAAAACAACAACAACCCAACATATGCTATACGGAAAGAAATATTTGAATTCAGTGGGCGGTTATCTGTTCACCTTTAATATAAAAATGTGGTTGTAGTACTAAAAGGTAAGTGTATCAAAGACTCGACATCGTAAACACAAACACGCTGTAACAAGAAACGTAAGTCAGGTATTCCCCCGTGTGTGCCAAAACCACATTAAGACAATTTGTTCAGTAGCAGGTGTGTTGAGACAAAACCTCTTCCTTTCGTCGAACAAATAAACTATTAGGATAAAATAACCAAACTGTGGGTGATGAGACGAAAAACGAACATGCAAGAGGTTCCAAACTTTAACAAACCGCAAAGTAACAATGCGGCGAAGAATAGCTCTGTGGGTGGAACAAAAAAAAAGAAAAGATTTCAGTCTTTTTTTCTTCTTTGCCTTTTATCACAATGAGTAATAAACACCGGAAATACTTCTTCTCTTTTAATCCCCAAATCTCAGTGGTAGAATATCTAGGCACAGATCCAGTAATGTTTTGCAGGTGGGGGTCTTACATGCAACTACTTAAGTGGAAATTGTATATTAGCGGTGTTACCGGGCTCGACGGTGTCTTGGTTAAACCATCGGACATAAGGCTAGTCGATATTGGGTTCGCACCCCGGTACCAGCTCCCACCCAGAGCGAGTTTTAACCACTCATTGTATAGGTGTAAGGCCACTAGTCTGATCTCTCTCTCTCTCTCTCTCTCTCTCTCTCTCTCTCTCTCTCTCTCTCTCTCTCTCTCTCTCTCTCTCTCTCTCTCTCTCTCTCTCTCTAACCTTCTGTTCTGGACAGCCATCCCAGATGGTTGAGATGTGTGCCCAGGACAGAGTGCTTGAACATTAATTGAATATAAGCACGAAAATACTATAAATAAATTAATGAATGAATTAGCGGTGAATGCACTTTAAAGTAAGTGAACAAAAAAATCGATTTATTAATCATCGGCTATTGGATGTCAAACATTTGGTAATTTTGTAATTAGTAGCAAGTGGTCATTTATATGTACCATCCCACAGACAGGACAGCACATATCACGGCCTTTAATATACCAGTCGTGGTGCACTGACTATGATGAGAAATAGCCCTGATCGATCTTAAACCGACCGCGCACCAAGCGAGCACTTTACCACTGGGCTACGCCTCGACCCATCAAAACCAAACGTGCTCTATGTAAATTTTCATTAAAATTAATATTTTTCTACCTGTTATAAATTTGAAGTATGGTATTATCTTTACATTTCTAAACATTATCTTAACTTTTTTTTTAAATATTTTTGTTTTTGTGGTGTTTTCTGTGTGTTTTTATTTTTTTAAAGATAATTTTTGTTCTTATATTTTATATGCTTTTTTGGGGGGCGGAGAGCAACTTTGAAAGGGAGTCTTTACTAAGTGCAACTATCACCAAGTATGCTAAAAACGGCGGGTTATATTTCTTTCTTTGTTGGTGGGGTTTTTTTTTTTTGTTTTTTTTTAAAGAATACTCACATGCCATTAAGTACAAAATGATCCTTTTTCAAGAAAGCCTCCCACAATGCCGTGTTTGTTACAGATACAACACTTTTAAAGTAATCATGGTCTGTCACTGTCTAAGAGTGAGACAGAAATAATGCTTAAAATTGGAAAGAACATTAGTTTCAAGGCCGGGGTTAACGAAAGTGCTCCATATATTTCACCAGTTACTCATGGTTGAAGATTTAAAATACAACACAGATGGCAGCTTGGTGCAGTAGACTTATAAGTCGTAAAGGAGAGGAAACGAAAGTTGGTGTGTTTTTTTTTTTTTTTTTTTTTTTTTTTTTACCGCTGATAAACTACAAATGTTTAAGAAAGGAAAACATATTTGATAAAGGCCTAGAAAAAGTGAAATAAGATAGAACGGCTTCTGTTTTTTTCTTTAATTAGGTTTTACTAAATTTACCCTTACGTGTTCAGATAAAATGTTAGGTATGTAAGATTAAATGTCAAAATTAGCAAGTGTTTAACATCCAATAGCCGGTGATTAATAAATCAATGTGCTTTAGTGATGTTTTTAAACAAAACAAACTTCTTTATCTGATAAATGATTAGTGGTCTGATAAAAAATTAAAAAACCTCAAAGAAACAAAACACTTTCCCACCCTAACAGCACCACCACCAACAACAACCATCAGCAACCATCCATCCAAACAACCAACAAACAACCCAAAAACGATAGCTGGACACTAATTTGAATAGTTTTTAACGGGCTACGAAACCACTACCTATCAGTGTCAAAACGCAATAATTTAACTTCTGCCCCAAATAGACGAAACAGGTAACCGGCCATCGTCACATTATCGACGAACTGCCAGTTATTCTTTTGTTCCACCTCTGTTCCAACAATTAACATTTCTGCGATCTTTGGTGCTCTCTGGAATACGTCCGTGTATTGTAACAGCTGTCTTCCATAACAAACAGATCACTGAAGTCTTTTTGGTCAGTAATTTGTGTATTGGTTATGCGCATCTATTGTAACTGTAGAAAAGAAGGATTCCACCGCAGAGCACATTTCACAGATACCTCCAGTAGCAATCGGAGACGGGAAAAAACACATGGTTAACAGGTTTAACACGACACGGACACCAGTAATACAACGATTGGAAGTGTCCAGAACAAAAAACAGTTCTTTTTTCCTCTTCAAGGATACATCTGCCTGTTATTGATTGAGTGATCTGCGGATCAAAGGTTTGCGCTCTCCGTGCGTTCTCCTGATATATAAGTTACTGTATTTATGTCTCTGACACTGATGTATTGCTTGTTAGCGTACCAGATGCGTTAAATGGAAAATCCAGCATGTTTGACCACAGAGTGTGCATTTTTGACGGATTGCACGTCCATACGGCTTGTTCAATAGACGTGATGCGGCAGGGTAAACCGTGAAAGCATTGTTGCCAAACGAGGTGCGTGCAGAAATATATTTATGTACTACAGGCGCTGAATGCATTTTTGTTTTGGTCAGTATAACCCTTAACCTTGGTTCCAACCAGTGCACCACAACTGGACAAAGGCCGTGGTGTGTGATTTCCTGTCTGTGGGGAAAGTGCATATAAAAGATCGCTTTCTGCATTTAGCAAAATGTAGCGGGTTTTCTCTGATGACTATGCGTCTGAATTACCAAATGTTTGACATCCAATAGCCGATGATTAATACATCAATGTGATCTAGCGGTGTCGTTATAAAAAACAAACTTTTCAACCTTGGTATTAGTGAGAAGCGTCACAAACTCTTTCTGGATGAAGACTCAGTTCTTTTTCTTTATATATCTATATATATATATATATATATATATATATATATATATATATATATATATATATATATATATATAAAATTAATTTTTAATATGCCTAGTTGGAAATTTTTTGTTTGTTTTGTTTTGAAAGTTTTCATAGAAGGAAAACGGTTGCATTGGTTCAGTATATTTTCCTGGCGGGATCTAGCTCAGTCGGTAAAGCCCTTGCCTGAGGTGCTTTGGTCATAGGGTCGAACCTCTTTGGTGGACCCATTCTCTAACTGGGTTTTATCCGTCCCAACCAGCATCAAACAACTGGATTATCAAAGACCGTGGTATGTGTTGTCCTGTCTGAAAAATACATATAAAAGATCCCTTGCTGCTAAAGAAAAACAATTGTAGCAGGTTTCCTCTAAAGACTACCAGTCAACATTAACAAATGGTTGACATCCAATAGCTAATGATTAAAAAATAAATGTTTTCTAGTGGTTTCGTTAAACAAAACAAACTTTAATTTTTAAAACTTTGGTTCAGTATTTTTAACTGGCATTAGTAATAACAATCTGACGCGTATTCCTGTCTTTTACTTTCTCATAGCAAGCCATCTCACATGTGTATGTATTTAGTATGTTCCTAGGGAGGGACCGTTTTCAAGAGGCTTGTTAATGCTTCTGCTAATATACTTTTGAGCGTCAATGCATCTTCGTCTGGCGAAACAACAACTCGCCCATTAAATCATTGCAACATTTCAACACAAGTAAAAAATAAACTGTTAATTAAATTGACTGATCGTTTCCACTCGGCACATACTCCGCCCCCGCCCATAGCAATAAAATAGGACTATGGGTTTTTTGTTTGTTTAAAGCTGAAACCATCGATCCAATTAAAGTACAAGCACACTGTCCTGGACACACACACACCGTAGCTAATTGGGCTGTCTGTCCAGGACTTTGGGATAGTGGTTAGTTATTTGTGGTTAGTTAGAGAGAAGTCGGTGAGTTGTTGAACACGCTTTGGGTGGGAGCCTGTACCGGGATACGAACCCAGTACCTTCCAGCCGTAAACCAATGGCGTGAAA
>NC_054704.1:53663837-53721337 GCF_016097555.1 Gigantopelta aegis
GGTGGGTAACCAACAAGGTGATAAACGAAGAAGTCACATGGTGAGTAACCAACAAGGTTATTAATACAAAAGTTGCTGCACTGTTCGGAAAAAATCAGGGTACACCACTATGTAACTGAGATTACCTTAATTTGTCTTTTTTCCTCTAGTGGTGTCGTTAAACAAACAACTTTAAGCTTTTTCTTTTTGTTCTTCTTATTGTACTCTCTCTCTCTCTCTCTCTCTCTCTCTCTCTCTCTCTCTCTCTCTCTCTCTCTCTCTCTCTCTCTCTCTCTCTCTCTCTCTCATTCCCTGTCTCATTCTGTCTGTCCTTCCTCTATTTTCTCATATGTCTCTAATCTGTCTCTTTCGCTGTCGTCTTCTATTGTCGATGATTACCGGCACGGTCCATTAAAAGCGGTAAAATGTATCTTTATTAAGGCTACAGTTCTGTTTGTCTTTTGCATTGATAAAACATGTTAAATTGTGAAAACGAAAGACAGTGTCTTTAAGAAAACTCCAAGACTCACGAAACACGTTTCAAATTCAGAACAAACAACACAACTGGAGCCTGCAGTCTTACAGGCATCCAATGAAATGGAGAATGTTCGGACGCCATTAACTAACACAACTATGTGCTTCAAGTATGGGATAATAGTTTTGGTCTTTAAAGATGCAGTGACAGATGATCTCTGTTTTCGTTGCCATCGAAGATGATAAAAGTCTACCTTTTGCTCTCTGACATTTGTCTTAATATTATTTATATAAAAAAAAATCTTCAGCAAATATGATTAAGAGCATAAATCGTTATCAGGAACAACCTTAAAGACAGGATTTTGACATACTAAAGACTAGCGATGTTCCAATGATCGATTATAGTCGAAAATTATCGATTACAAAAGTCCATAGATCGATTACGAAAGTCCATAGATCGATTATGAAAGTCCATAATCGATTGTGTGGGAAAATGTTAACTGAAATAGTTCTGTTATGAAATTGATGTATGTTGGGACTAACTTGAGTCACCCCCAGCCCTACCCCACATATCAGTATCAATAAGGGGAAGGGCTGGAGATGACTCGAACTAGTTGGGGCTTGTGTTTGTTTTCATGTGTACGCAAAGAACTCGTAGAATATTAAACAGTTATTACAGGTAATTTTGTATTTCATAGGGTCTAGATGCCAGTGAACGCGGCAGTAGATGCATGTTCTTTAAGTTCAAAGCCTTCTTATGTTTATACAATTCAAACTGATTGTGTAATCGAAAGTTGATCGGTTGGTGACAGTCGATTATAACCGATGATCGATAATGAAATTCCAACCGATTCCCATCACTGCTGAAGACAGAGATGTAAATGGTTCCCTGTCTGCAGTAATGTTATTCTAAAAGATCCATGTCTGGGATCGATCCCTGTCGGTGGGCCCATTGGGCTATTTCTCGTTCCAACAAGTGCATCACAACTGGTATATCAAAGGCCGTGGTATGTATATATCCTGTCTGTGAGATGGTGCATATAAAAGATCCCTTGCTACTAATGGAAAAATGTAGCGGGTTTCCTCTCTAAGACTAAATGTCAAAATTACCAAATGTTTGACATCCAGTAGCCGATGATTAATAAGTCAATGTGCTCTAGTGGTGTCGTTAAGCAAAACAAACTTTAACTTTCTAAAAGATCCCTGGCTACTAATCACACAGCGTAACTTTTGCGGGGCAGCATACTTAAATCTCTTACACTAGACCAAGTGTTGCGAGTGTATGTGTGGGTGGGTAATTTTTGGTATGCTTCCACCAGAGAACTGTTCAAGCACAGCTGTCGTGGGTACAGCCTCTGACTTCGCCAGAGAGTTCAGTCCATGACAGATTGCGAGTGTAGATCACGGCTGTGTTAAGTAGTCCCATACATGAATGGGATAAACTGCGGCTTTACTGTTAATGTTCTAACAACAAATCAGGTCGTTGTGTGTGTGGTACATGCTTGCAGCGTCTTTGAAAAATGTTGCAATTACCGTATCAGTGTTTCATTGAAAAAGAAGTGACTGTGCGTCGTGAAACAAATATTCCATTTAGTTGCTATCAGCCGCTGATCGAACAGTGTGTTGAAGTGTTGGTTAAACAACATTTGGGGTTTTCTTGTATTGCTTTCAATTTAGTTTCGTGCGTATACTCAACTAAGGTTCAACCACGCTGTCCTGGGCACACACCTCAGCTCAGCTATCTGGGCTGTCTATCCTGGACAATGGTTTAATGGTTAGTAGTTTATAATTAGTAGTTAGAAAGGGAGAGGGAGAGAGAGAGAGAGAGAGAGAGAGAGAGAGAGAGAGAGAGAGAGAGAGAGAGAGAGAGAGAGAGAGAGAGAGAGAGAGAGAGAGAGAGAGAATAGGAGATACAGAGGGAGGGGGAGAGAGATAGAGAACGCCATAGGGAGAACGACATAGAGAGGGATGGTAGAGAGAGAGAGGGGAGGGAGGGAGGGAGAGAGAGAGAGAGAGAGAGAGAGAGAGAGAGAGAGAGAGAGAGAGAGAGAGAGAGAGAGAGGCAGAGAGTTAGAGAGAGGGAGGGAGGGAAGGAGGGAGGGGAGAGACACAGAGAGAGAGAGAGAGAGAGAGAGAGAGAGAGAGAGAGAGAGAGAGAATAGGAGATACAGAGGGAGGGGGAGTGGGAGGGGGAGAGAGATAGAGAACGCCATAGGGAGAACGACATAGAGAGGGAGGGGAGAGAGAGGGGGGACAGAGGGGAGAGACAGCCAGACAGACCAACAAACAGACAGGCAGACAGACAGAGAAAGACAGAGAGATATATGTATTAATTGTCATACGTTAAAACTCGCTCTGAGTGGGAGCCGGAACCGGGGTGTGAACTCAGTACCTGCCAGCCTTAAGTTCGACGACTTAACCACTATAACACCGAGACCGGTTGTTTTGTTGTTTATGAACGTCCTACTTAGAATATGGCCAATGTTTATTGTTTAACGTTCTGGTTTCTTCACCTTTTTCTGTGTAAATAATAATATTAACCCGTGTTGTGCAGTTGGTAACGTTAAGTATCATTTCTACTGTTTTGCATTCTTTGCCAAAGAAACTGAGAAGTATAAAACAGAGATAAGGTTTAGACAGTAAGCATCATGGAATGGACTCCCGAGGTTATATTAGCTTCACCTAACCATCGTCCAGTGCACAAACCGAGGTGACGTCACTAAAACGCATATCTTGAGGATAACGGTAGCGCGGTGTAGCAATTGAAGGGCAAAATGGTAGGCGGTAATCTGTTATAAATATAAGTCCGTACTGCAGTGACGAGGTAAAACAAAAAGGTACCGAAACGCATTGCAGTATAATTGTATCTTGAACGCACTTCAATTTGCCTTACCTCGTCTACATTTTGATAATGGGATTTAGCTTTCAAAGAGTAGTGCCAGAAACTGCAGTGAAAACCAGTAAGTAGATACATATGTATGCCAAAGGTAGCGTTGCAAGACGAGCACCAATCTGATTTGTGGAATTCTGATCACAATCGATCCACGCGTTTAGAGCCAAACGTGTTGCAATGATTGACAAGCGGAAAAAAAAAAAAAAACAAGAAAGGAAAGAATTCTGCCAAGTTACCGAGTTCGCCAATAAAACCTATAAAAGTCGCTCACTGTAAATGCTAAAAATTTTATCATCTTACGCCTAATTTCGTTTCAGATACAAACTACCGGTGAGCGACTGAAACCAAAAAAGCGAAACGAAAAAGGTATTTCCTTCGAAGAACCAGCGTTATATGGGAATTGTTTAAATACTACGTTTACGCTTTAAAACAAATTGAAAACGGATTTTATGAGAGAATGAGGCTGTTTTTCGAAAGGATATTTTCAAAACGTTCTGTTGGTGAAACAAAAAGGAAGTCTGTTTTTCTTAAGTGAAGATAAAAACAAAACAAGAAAACCATTATTACATATGAATCGTCAAACTATTTCTGGAACAGATGTAACAATATAAAGTCGTACCACCACCACCACCACCATCAACAACAAAACACTGTCTACGGTTGCGGAAAATGTCGAGGGTCTCCGAATCCTGATCGTTTGTTCCCGTCCTTGAAATGCAAAAGGTCTATAGTTTATATAGATTGCTAGTGTGAAACCGTGTAAAGGCGCGGATATATTAACGGTATCTGTGGAGTTACTGTACGCCATCTGGAAGATGTTTTCGCACTGGATAAACACAGTTTTTCTGACACTCGTGATTCTGTTTAGATATTCCATAGGATCGGATAAAACGCTTACACGGTAAGTTCCGTTGAGTTTGTTATACTAATGCAATTCGTTTAGCATCGGTTTCGTATTATATTTTTTTACTCTAACTTCAGATTCGTAATTTTATTACTTAAGATTAAGTATCTTACGTTGTATGGTTGATGCTAAGTTTTATATCTTTAAGTTTTAATATATAATTTGATGTCTGCTATTCGAGCCTCTGTTTCGTACTTTTTATCACTATCTTTACATGAAATTTGACAGTTTACGACGCCGTAGAAACTGAAAGCATGGTGTTTTGTTATGACAGGAAAGCTAATTTATAACGTGTCACAAAGCACCAAAGAGCGCGTGTAATCTCGCCCACTTCATTAGCGCTTAGTCGTCGGTTGGCAATATCAGAGACGTGTTCAGGAGGGAGAGTGCTCGCAAAAGGGGGCACATAACAGCCATGGCTTCTAGTAACACTTCCCCTCTCACCAGTTACATTTACCCGTCGCCCCATAACTCAACGCATAGATAGTGGATAGACACAGAATATAAAATCCTGGCTACGCCAATGGAGGATACCGACTTCGGTGGTGTCGTGGTTAAGCCATCGGACATAAGGCTGGTAGGTACTGGGTTTGTATGTATCCCGGTACCGGCTGCCACCCAGAGCGAGTTTAACGACTCAATGGTTACCTGTAAGGCCACTAACACTTCTCTCTCTCTCTCTCTCTCTCTCTCTCTCTCTCTCTCTCTCT
The DNA here is from genome assembly GCF_016097555.1 of Gigantopelta aegis. Lineage (NCBI taxonomy): Eukaryota > Metazoa > Mollusca > Gastropoda > Neomphalida > Peltospiridae > Gigantopelta > Gigantopelta aegis. The sequence goes on from NC_054704.1 coordinate 53,668,798, forward strand.
CTCTCTCTCTCTCTCTCTCTCTCTCTCTCTCTCTCTCCCTCCCTCCCTCTCTCACTCTCTCTATCTATCCCTCCCTCTCCCTCCCTCTCTCTCTCTCTCTCTCTCTCTCTCTCTCTCTCTCTCTCTCTCTCTCTCTCTCTCTCTCTCTCTCCTCCCTCCCCTCTCTCTCTCTCCCTCCCTCCCTCCTCCCTCCTCCCTCCCTCCCTCCCTCCCCTCTCTCTCTCTCTCCTCCCTCCCTCCCTCCCCCCCCCTCTCTCTCTCTCTCTCTCTCTCTCTCTCTCTCTCTCTCTCTCTCTCTCTCTCTCTCTCTCTCTCTCTCTCTCTCTCTCACTAAGCACTAACACCTAACCACTAATCCACTGTCCTGGAAAGACAGTCCAGATAGCCGAGGAGTGTGCCCTGGACAAAATAACAATAGAAAATGTAAAGCGTGCGTTGAAAATAGATACAAATAAATAAATCATATATAAAATTCAAATCGAATAAAGTTAGTGAAAGCTCCCAATCTAATTAAAATTTTATCCACTATTACATGTGGATCTAACAGCAGCCCGTTGGAGCTCATGTCCAGCTGACCTTTCATTCGACCAATCAAAACCTTACTTGCAAAATCATGCCAGTGATTTGAAAAGAATTTGAAAACATTCAGGATTATGCCGAGGGTATACGAAATGATTCGAAGTATGCCGGAAACTAATTGCAATATAAAATTTTATATAAAATTTGTTTCAAGACGAAACAAAAAACCGTGATGGTATAGCCATAAAATCTGTTTATACTAGTATACAATACACTTATATATTACTACACTTTTTCTCCTGTTATGTTTTTTTAATGTTGAAATAGACGAACAAATTCGCCTATTACATAAATAGTCTCGCCTGATATTTTAAGAATGTGCATGCTCCCGAATAACGCCATAAAAGGCGATGTGTAATTGGTCGATATTAAAATTGTTATTTATAGATGAAATGTCACCTGGACACGGGAGTCCACGCAATGCTGTTAGATCTACTGGTAAACCCAGTAGAGCTAATTTTAATCAGATTGTGAAAGCTCCGAAAACACAAACTTCTCAGAGAAATGTGATTTTGTTCTCAAAGTGTTAGTAGTTTTGAGGTATCATATCTATATTCCAACCTCTAGCATAGCAGTGTTAGTAGTTTTGAGGTAGCATATCTATATTCCAACCTCGAGCATAGCAGTGTTAGTAGTTTTGAGGTAGCATATCTATATTCCAACCTCTAGCATAGCAGTGTTAGTAGTTTTGAGGTAGCATATCTATATTCCAACCTCTAGCATAGCAGTGTTAGTAGTTTTGAGGTAGCATATCTATATTCCAACCTCTAGCATAGCAGTGTTAGTAGTTTTGAGGTATCATATCTATATTCCAACCTCTAGCATATATTCTATATTCCAACCTCTAGCATAGCAGTGTTAGTAGTTTTGAGGTAGCATATCTATATTCCAACCTCTAGCATAGCAGTGTTAGTAGTTTTGAGGTAGCATATCTATATTCCAACCTCTAGCATAGCAGTGTTAGTAGTTTTGAGGTAGCATATCTATATTCCAACCTCTAGCATAGCAGTGTTAGTAGTTTTGAGGTATCATATCTATATTCCAACCTCTAGCATAGCAGTGTTAGTAGTTTTGAGGTATCATATCTATATTCCAACCTCTAGCATAGCAGTGTTAGTAGTTTTGAGGTATCATATCTATATTCCAACCTCTAGCATAGCAGTGTTAGTAGTTTTGAGGTAGCATATCTATATTCCAACCTCTAGCATAGCAGTGTTAGTAGTTTTGAGGTATCATATCTATATTCCAACCTCTAGCATAGCAGTGTTAGTAGTTTTGAGGTATCATATCTATATTCCAACCTCTAGCATAGCAGTGTTAGTAGAATGCACTGAATGCAGATAGGGGCGGGACGTAGTCCAGTGGTAAAGCGCTCGCTCGATGCGCGGTCGGTCTGGGATCGATCCGCGTCGGTGGGCCCATTGGGATATTTCTCGTTCCAGCCAGTGCACCACGACTGGTATATCAAAGGCTGTGGTATATACTACTCTGTCTGTGGGTTGGTGCATATAAAAGATCCCTTGGTGCTAATCGAATGATGCTTATGAAGTGGCGACAGCGGGTTTCGTCTCTCATCATCTGTGTGGTCCTTAACCATATGTTTGACGTCATATAACCGTAAATAAAATGTGTTGAGTGCGTCGTTAAATAAAATATTTCATTCTTTCCTTTTCCCCGCTGTGCCTGCCTTTCATAGAGCGGCATCGGGTAAGTGCAGAGAAATGAAAAGCTGAGAAGCTATCAGAACGGCTGGACACTGTTATAACGATCTTTAGCAGGCAGGCAGATCACCATTTTTACTTCAGTTAATAAAGTCATAGTCAGCACTTGACTGCAGATATACGCTAGTAGTCAAACATGTTTTCGAACATCAAATATCGTACGGACACGTACGCGAACAGCTGTCATGTTCCGGTTGATGCTATAAGCTGACAATTTCTGCACTTCGCTGTCCGCATCCAAAACGGACGCTAGTGTACACTTTTATGTAATGCTAGGTTCAGACTACCAACTGTCACGGCGGAATAAGCCAACTGGAAGATTTCACGACTTCTACAACAATTACTGTCCAGTTGCTAGCCTGAGTGCTCTTACAGCCCGATTCTCGTCGTATACGACTCCTACGACCCATTAATTGTTAATATGAGCGCACCCGTCGTAAGTTGGCAGTTGGGGGTAAATTAAAACGCAACCGTCGAGTTGGCCAACTCCGTCGTGACAGTTGGTAGTCTGAACCTAGCATAAAAATACTTGGGCGAAAAACATTTACGGACAGGATCAGTGCCAGATACGGACAGGATCCATGTGTCAGTGAAGTTAGCTTTAGGGGATGATGTTGTTACCTAACGAGAGTATATGGTATATATGTCAATCCGTTTATTAATATACAGGTTCATATGATTGCTTTATGTAAGCCGGGCCTAGCTGTGTTCTGACCTTTAGAAGAAGAAAATTAATCCGCAGATTGATTTTTGGAGAAGAATAAAAATAAAGTATGATCGCAGTGGCGTAACAGCTCACTAAATTATAGATACTGTCTACGTCCAGAACATAGAATTGAAGTTTTGAATGAATACATGTCGAGTATTCCTAAAATTGCATTTTCTATTACAGAGGGTTGCATAAAAAGATTCATTCTATTAGATCTCTGAATACGGCCTTGTGTTCAATGAAATCTTTAAGCCATAGCATTGTGTAGGGTTTTGAGTTTAATTGTAATTTCTGATTACATATATAACTTTGTTTGACAGCAAACTAGACGTAAGGATTTGGGTTTTTTTTGGTGTTGACGTATGGTTGAAATCGATTGATTGATTGATGATTGGTTGGTTGGTTGGTTGCTTGCTTGCTTACTTGCTTGTGTGCTTGCTTGATTGATTGACTAATTGATTGCTTCGTTCGTCCTTTTGTCCATTCATTCATTTAACACGACCAGTAGCCGTGTTATTTGGTATTCTGTCTGTAGGAAAGTGCGTTATACAAAAGACGCCTTGCTGCCAATCGTAGCCTTTGTGGTGGCATCGGGCGTCTTCACACATGCTAGCCCAAGTATCGAAATTCCATGCTATGTGTTTTGGTTTCATTAACCAAATATTCCCTTCCACTTATTTCATTCATTCAGCAAAATCGAAACATATACTACAATTGCCGCAGCATTCTTACACGTAGAAGCTTCATGACTAAAGGGCGAAAAGATACGGAGGTGGTTTGGTAACAATTACTATATTTGCTTGTGGCGTCGCATTTGCGATCGTTGTGCGTTACGTAGCATTCAAATACGACGACCCTTGTGTTCTGTAGTCTGGGAGCATAATAGCTTTTCAGACAGCCGTAATAGACCCTTGTGTTCTGTAGTCTGGTAGCACGATAGCCAACGCTTTGCAGACAGCCACAATAGACCGGGCTGTCGTATTTCAAGATAATCATAATAACGACTTGCCACAACAATAATTCGCAGAAGGTCCCGACGAATTTTGACCAACTAAATATTTAATTGCGACCAGCGCCGACGATATACTTTTTATGGCGCTTTTGGCTTCTTCTGGTGGTTATAACGCTTTCATAAATTCGCGTCGTGTAAACGAAACTTAAAGCTACATTCTATATTATATATATATATATATATAAATATATATATTTTTAATGTTTTAGCCATTCTTCGATGTCCATTTATATCGTATTTATAATCTAGGTTAAATACCAAAACAGATCTAGTGAAATTGACATCTCGTTCCGAGACGCCATTGTTGAAATGGCGCGTACTGCACGCAAAATAGTTGAACAATATACTTCTCCCTCTTCTTTTTCACTAAACAACTAACCAACTAACCCACTGTCCTGGACAGACAGCCCAGATAGCTTAGGTATGTGCCCAGGACGTCGTGCTTGAACCTTAATTGGATATAAGCATGGAAATAAGTTGAAAATGCATATTGTTGCCAAACAGTTTGTAAAATACATTTCTTCACTAATATATACATATAACTTCTGCAGTGAAACTTATGACATGGCAGTCGTTCAACGAAGTGATCTTATCGCTACGATCACCTTAAGTGCATAAGGTAGGTATGCACTTGGGTAATCTTAGTGCTAAGATTGCTTCGTGGAACGGAGCCATAGTTATCTGTTAAAGCGGTAGTTGTGTTTGTGTGTCTTCATTAGTAAAACATAATATATAAGATTAGGGAGCCGAGATTGCACCTTTAACAAAGTATCACTCATAACATGTTAGTTTCCATTTTGTTTATGTGTTACCGCATCAGTGGACTATTAAACAAACTTGTTGCTCTATTACGTTCCGCCATTATCATGTGGTGTATATTGACGGCGTCTGTTCTGGATTGAGTTGCAGCTTTTGATGTTTGTATTATGAGCATTCCTAAACACTATATAACGTGTGCTCTGCATTTTGTGTAGCCCTGCAGACGTCTATCAAAAGTATCTTCGTCAGCTGGCAGTATAGCAATACCGGCTTCTGTGGTTTAGTGGTTAAAATTGTTAGGTTGTGGGTTCTGGTCCCTGTACATGCTCACACACAGAGTGAGTTTCAACTACAGTTAATCAATACACCACGCTTAGGATGTTTGTCCATTGACAAAAGTGTGCAATGAATATGTATAACCGCACACGTTTTTAAACTTCATCTCTCACTGAGCCAAACCTCCTTAACGCATCTTGCAATGACCGGGACCAGCTAAGAATGTTTATCACTCCAGTCTGTCTGGGCGATTCCTGGGCAGCCACAATATATATACACAAGTGTAAAATACAATTGCATTTGGGAGTCATATTTTAAAAAAAAATCCATATTCAACTGAACAGCAAAATAAAAGCTCTCACTGTCTAGACTTATGTGGTAGACGTAACTGGTTCTCTCACTAGACAGGTCAGGTCAGGTCAGGTCAGGTCAGAGTGTTTAATGTGCATATTCAGAGCAAGCTGTTGTAGCACACGCCTGTCATGGGGCAGGTGCCGGTCTGAGCCGGCTCCTCCGTCCAGGACAGGAAAGGTTTGGGGCGGGTGGGAGAGGGGACCGCCTGCACTGGCAGGTGCAAGAGAACACCAGCAGCCCAACCGGAACCGGTAACAGGCGGATACTTACTAGACGTAACTGGTTCTCGATTTACAGTCCATGGGTCAGACCCTGAAATTTAACAAACTGGTATCACCTGGGCGGGCAAATCATCATGGTGTTTCTTAAATAACTCTATGCCTGTAGTTAATAAATTGGCATGACAGACTTTTGTAAGGAGTAGTTTGTTTCGTGGATATCACCCCATAGAGAGGCTACCGCAGTTTCTTGTACCATATTTTTGGGTAGGGATAGCAAAATATATCATAACTTTGCAACCAATGAAAATAGCCACACAAAGTTGCACTCAAAATATTTATATGAAATCCCTCTACAAACTGATATGCGATATATACAAATTAGTTTAATAATGAGGTCTCCAGAGGTCAAAAGGTCAAGACATTTTGTTGATTTTTAAAAATTCGACATCTAGGCACTAATGGTACTACTGCTTCATGTATGAGGGACATAGTTCAACTCAGCTGCCTAAAGTGTGAATGATAGACACCCTGTGAGTAATTAAAAGGGTCATTGCTAATTTGTTTTGGAAAAAAATGTGCCTTTACAACAAACAACAAAAAGTCATATTTACAAGACTAACATTAAAGTGTGAAAAACACATAATTAAATTGCAGGCAATTCACTTTTAAAGGGACCACTTGTCAAAAACATTATCTTCCTTTCCATGTACACTGGGTAGGAAGCTGCCATTAACGTTTACATGGAGATCTTACTGGACGAGTTTATGTATTCAGTTTGTAAATGCATTTTACAAATGTATAGAAAAAAAGGAGAAGAAATTGTGTTAAATTCTGAGTTTTCGTTATCATCAAATATGGTCAAATCGGCGAATCGATCTGCCTTTTGTGTGCTGAAATACATTTACTGAGATTTGTTGTCTAAAATCAACAAAACAACAAACCAACCTAAATATGTATGCTTTTTCTTAAACAATGTAAAGATCAATGAATGAATGAATGTTTAACGACACCCCAGCACGAAAAATACATCGGCTATTGGGTGTCAAACTATAGTAATGCAAACAAATACGGTGATGATTAACATCAATATAAAAATTCAAGATTTAAAAAAAAACAGTGTAAAGAACTGTGCAAAAATGCAAATATCACAGATAGATATTGAATTTTTACTCATAATTTCAATTTGTGCTGAATTGGCCATTCTCAAAGAGAATGTTAACCCATGCACCACGGTGAGGTTACAGCACGCGCAGGTCACACCTGTGAGGTCACACCTTGCATTTGAAAATAGCGAAATATGACACTTGCAACTTTGTTAATGCACCTTTAAAGGGACATTTTTGAGTTTGCTGCCATTTTTAAGATGTTATCGACTAACAAAGACGTTTTAACGATTGTAATTACATATCAAATATATTTTTCTGCATAAAATATTAGTGGCTGTGTATTAAACGTGTTCTGATCGTTCTAATATTTGTATTAGGTTAAATTTCATTTTATTTCCAAAATTAGCTTTTTCGTACGTACAAAATTATTTGAAAACAGAATCCAGTTTGGGCTTCTAAATATTAAGACGACTAGAAACGCATTGAATATACAGACACTGATATTCTAAACAAGAAAATATATTTAATATGTAAGTTTAATCGTAGAAATATTTTATTAGTCGGAAACATCTTACAATGCAGCAAACTCAGGAATGTCCCTTTAACCATTACGTATAATCAAGCAATCAACCATCTGACACGACCTTACATCCGCTGAAGGTTCAAGCACGTCTGTCTTGGACACATTCTCCGAACTTCCTAGCGGATGTGTATAAGACAAGTGTCTACGAAAATCTCGATGTAGCACGGGAGCTACGTTGCGTTTTCGCCAGTATTCATACGCAGAAAGACTCTTCACCAAAATTTATTGCAGGTATGCTAGTATCGCTTTGTTCAGAGATAAAACAGAAATCCTTTTAAAACAAGCACATATAATTACGATTCGTTCAGATAAGAAAGTTCAAAGGTTTTACAAAGTGACAATCTGTGTAATAATAGGTTAATAAATTATTTGATAAATAGATTGCTGAGTTACTTTCATTGCGATGAACTGCTTGTCCTAACTCGCACTCCCTTCAGATAACCAAAACAAAAATGGTATGCAGGAAATAACAATTCACCCCAAAATGCAATCTACATGTACCTTTAATGTGTCGGTATTTTTTATTTAAAGCTACAATATCACCTTCCCAACCTATTTTTAATTTTAATGCAAACAGAAAACAGAAGTATAGTTTTAAATAAACCCGAGACGATAGCTTTAAGCAACTCGGTGTAAAACAAATACATTTTTGTAGAAAGTGTTGCTCAAAACTTGTAACGGTGTTGACGGGTAGGATCTCACAAACAATTATAACTATAAAGCAAGAATGTGTGTCGTTGATTATTAAACGAAAAGAAGACCACAAATGAGGACACCCCCCCCCCCCAACAAACCCCCCCCCCCAAAAAAAAACCCAACAACAACAATAACAAAACAAAATAACAATAATAACAGTTACCAAAAAATACAACATCAAAAATGAAGATCACCTTTTTAAATTTGTTGTTATTCTCAATGTAAAATCGACTATCAACTGACGGATGATAGACTCGCGAAGAAAAACAACCAAAAAGAAGAAGAAAAAGAAAGAAGAAAAACTGAAAAGTAAAAAAACAAAAAAAAAAAAACAAAAAAAACCCCAAAAAAAAACACACAAAAAAACACAAAAAAACAACAAACAAACAAAAAACAAATAAAATAAAATAAAGGGAAAGATCCCAAGTATAGTGTCAGTGTGGAGTGACGTTATCAAGTGTGATAACTGTATATATATCCAACTAGCAGTGTTGTGTTACACCCAGTGTCTACATCGGTCTCATCACAAACATGTCTTGTGAATCACCTCAGTGCAGATTGGTGATTTCTCTTTTTAATTCTCAGATCTCAAATTAGAAAACAGAATACTGATGTTACACTTTCTTTTGATAAAAAGAGTCGTCATTGAAGCTAATTCCAGTTCACGGGCGGATCCATTATTTTATAAAGTGGGTGGGGGTGTAAAAAATTATAAAAAGGGCAATTTGAGTCCGTAGAAGGTAAATGAGCCAGGCTCCCAAAGGGAGTGAGATTTGTAGGGGAGTTCGGGAGCATGCTCCCTGGACAATAATTGTGAAATAAAGATGCGCAAGACGCATTTTCAAGGCAATTTAATGTTGCATATTGTAAAACAAAAACCATATTAAAAGGGGCACTTCAAATAAACGGGAGGGGGTCACGGGACCCTTCTAACCTCTTCTGGATCCGCCATTACAGTATCTGCTGTGAATTTCGTGTCGCTAAATGAACCGTAATCAGCACGTTACTCGACTTTTCGTACACAATTATTGCCTACAATAACTAGCTACTCAAGCGCGATCGGAAGGCAATTTGTCAAAGTAAAGAAACAAGGAGATATAGAATATAATTTCAAATTAGAATATAATTTAAAACAAAATAATGAAAAGTAGTTATTCGTCCTTATTATATCTAATGCCAGTGCACCACGACTGGTATATCAAAGGCCGTGGTAGGTACTACGCTGTCTGTGGGATGGTGCATATAAAAGATCCCTTGCTGCTAATCGAAAAGAGTAGCCCATGAAGTGGCGACAGCGGGTTTCCTCTCTCAATATCTTTGTGGTCCTTAACCATATGCCTGACGCCATATAACCGTAAATACAATATGTTGAGTGCGTCGTTAAATAAAACATTTCTTCTTTTTTTTTTCTTTTTTTTTTCTTTCCTCATTTATACCTGAGCTATTTGGACTGTTTATCCAGGGCAAAATAGAAAGAAAAAACCCCCGAATAAAATATGTATTTTGTCAGTAATAACGGGTTTTATCTATAAGAAAGCTTATATAGTTAGCTGCGTTCTCCGGATGTCATAATCCTTGGCTGGATATGGTCTGTATGTTTTATAATCATTAAAAACTCAGTTTATTTTAGAAATGAACTTAATAAACCTTGAAATCGCTTTGAACTGCCTGAACTGTTTGGTGTTGTGGAATTAGATGCACTTGATTCTAGTTTTGTCCACCCCGGGTTAATGGTCTGGTTACGCCAGTGTGGAAAATCCGGATTTCGTTTTTGTGTGATCTATGCCGGGTTCGTGGTTATCCGTTATTGATATTCCATATACCTGTCTAACGCGTTGGCTGTGATATACTGATTGCTTTACGTTCAATATTCCCAACTCGTTCACACAATGATCAGCATACATACTGCTGAATCAAACGACGTCGGTACATATAATGACCAGTAAGTTACGTTAACATCCATAATGATAATAATAATAATAAATATTTAATAACAATAATGATTAATAACAACAACACCAACAATAATAATATTATTATTACCTGTAATATAATAATGAAATAATGATTATGATGGTGGTAGTGGTGATGATGATGATGATGATAATGATGGTGGTGATGATAATAATGATGATGATGATGATGGTGGTGGTGGTGGTGGTGATGATAATGATGATGGTAGTGGTGGTGGTGGTAGTAGTTGTGATGATGATGATGGTGGTGGTGGTGATAATGATGATGGTGATAATGATGACGATGGTGATGGTGGTGGTGGTGATGATAATGATGATGGTGGTGGTGGTGGTGATGATAATGATGATGATGGTGGTGGTGGTGGTGATGATAATGATGATGGTGGTGGTGGCCATGATGATAATGATGATGGTGGTGGTGGTGGTGGTCATGATAATGATGATGATGACGATAGTGGTGATGATAAAATTATGGTGTACACGTTCTCTTTTAAGTTTTTATCACATGAAATGTTGCTCAATGCTAGAGTGCTTGCCTGATATGCGATACCAGTCACCAAATAACTGTAGTTTAAAATACGTTGAGTTGTCATTAAACAAATACCCCCTTTCTTTCCTTCCGTGCCTCTACTGCCTCGAACCCCCAAACCCCACCATATCAATTGTCTGTGATAGCCTGGGGAAAAACTGTCCACCTCCATTCTCAATGACGCTACTTAATTCAAATAATTAACAGTATGCGTCACCATCAACGCAATCACGGGCGCACGAAAGTCCAATATCTGTATTTGCCTTTTATTCTCCGCACCGGCCTCGGTGGCGTCGTGGCAGGCCATCGGTCTACAGGCTGGTAGGTACTGGGTTCGGATCCCAGTCGAGGCATGGAATTTTTAATCCAGATACCGACTCCAAACCCTGAGTGAGTGCTCCGCAAGGCTCAATGGGTAGGTGTAAACCACTTGCACCGACCAGTGATCCATAACTGGTTCAACAAAGGCCATGGTTTGTGCTATCCTGCCTGTGGGAAGCGCAAATAAAAGATCCCTTGCTGCCTGTCGTAAAAGAGTAGCCTATGTGGCGACAGCGGGTTTCCTCTAAAAAAATCTGTGTGGTCCTTAACCATATGTCTGACGCCATATAACCGTAAATAAAATGTGTTGAGTGCGTCGTTAAATAAAACACTTCTTTCTTTCTTCTTTCTTTTATTCTCCGCACGGCGAACATCCCGATGGGCAAAAGAGTCCTCTTCTCTCGGTGAACTGCGCACACCTGGCACTCTCGGCGGATTTCACAGATACCGAGAGAATATTTTTAGAGAAAACGCAAATGAACGTCTCGACTTGATATCATCTTTATCTGATGTCCGTACAGCCACAAGCGTCTTCTATCCAGATCTTAGCGTAGACTTTTCCCCCTATCTTTCATGCAGAGAAACGTATGTATTGTCAGTCCAGATGACGTTATCGTGAGGAATCCGTGTAAGAGATGCCTGTCTTTATCGACAAAGACACGGCTAATGGCTACAGTTATGGTATTCAACAAACACAAATCTTTGGATCTTCAGATATATATATATATATAACCAACCAAGAGGCTGTTGGCCTGGAAAGCGGACGAGAGGAGGGTGGGGGAGTGCGATAGTTTTAATAACTTTCAGAAAGGTAAATGTCATCGGCGTCGATGGTGTAGTGGTTAAGTTACCTCTATTAAGGCTGTTAGGTACTGGGTTCGAATCCCAGTGCCAGATCTCGCCGTGACAAAAATGAGGAGAATGATTCCACTGCTCCCCATACTTTTTAAATCTTTTATTTGCATTTTACCACCCATCATTTTCACAATAAACAAACATGTATTATAGTAACACACAAATATATTTACACATTGCACAAAAGGTAGGACATAAGCCAATACACACAATAAAGTAAACTTGTTATACAAAAGGTTACAATATATAATTACAAACTTTCCGAATTTATACGATTTACTGTATTCTGATTGGCTGACGTCACTAAAAAACCAAGCGTTATCCTTCCATAAACCTCATAAAAATACGTCATCACGGAAGACCAAGATCGAAATAACCGCACAACACCAACAGTCATTACACGTAAACAAAAGTTAATATCAAAGTCACTTTGCGATAGAAAAACACAAGACAAATCTGCACATGAAATTGTTTCATTTTTTAAAAAGAAGTTATAATAAAGATATATACACTGTTTTTGTTGATTCAGTACTTATTTTTATTTTTAGCGGACAATTTCCAATAGTATGTATACATGTATTCCTACGCTTATTTACAGAACATGGTTGACGGTAAGAACGAAAGAAATTATTTTTGAGTGTTTTAAGGTACACTTCTTGTACTCTTTGTAATTATAAGAATTGTTTTTCATTTTTTAGGAATTTATCGATGTATAAATGTCACAAATGTAATATAAAATCGCTTCGCTACGCTACGCGATTTTATACCATTTGTGACTTTTATACATCGATAAATTCCTAAAAAATGAGAAACAATTCTTATATAGATTATTTTCTTTTCAGTCTTTAATGTTACAGATTTTCATTCTTTATGAAAAATGTCAACACACCAAATCATTTTCTGTTTTTACCTAGTCCAGAACTATTTTGACGCCCATCAGATTTGGGTCTGCTGAAAAATATGATTCCAAAGTTTCCATTTCTTAATATTTCTCATAACTTAGATCATGGAGAGCCATTTAAGATATTATCATTGATATTTAATCCTTTTGTAGTTGTTTTTAATCCGCATGTTAAAAACAAATTACTCTTCCTGAACTGGTCTCACGGGACTGACGTTGAGCGAAAGTGACAGCTCCCATTAAAGGGACATTCCTGAGTTTGCTGCATTGTAAGATGTTTCCGACTAATAGTCTATTCCTACGATTAAACTTACATATTAAATATATTTTCGTGTTTAGAACATCAGTGTCTGTATATTCAATGTGTTTGTGGTCGTCTTAATATTTGTAAGAAGCCCAAACTGGATTTTGTCTTCAGATAATTTCGTACGTACAATTTTTTTTTTATATTCTAGGAAATAAAATGAACTTTAACCTAGTACAAATATTAGAACGATCAGAAACACGTTTAATATACAGCCACTAATATTTTATGCAGAAAAAAAAAATGATATGTAATTACAATCGTTAAAAAGTCTTTATTAATCGATAAGATCTTAAAAATTGCAGGAAACTCAGGAATGTCCCTTTAAAAGGCAACGTCTGCAGTACTGCTTCATTACTGAAAGTGTTAAAGCCGCACACCCTAGTTCCATCCAGCGAAAATAAATTATAATTTGGTTAATCTACAAACCTGTAACACACTTAGATCACGTTTTTATCAAATGGAGTGAAAGAGCAGTTTTTATATCGATAAATACCCAATTGCTTGAAATAATTTTGAAAGTTTGTATTCTGATGTCACCGGTAGATGTCGCTCGAAGCACAACAATGCCTACGTCACGACAAATTTCACAGACTTGGGGTGCGTTGTTTTCACCTCTCCTGGACATGTTCCAACTGTTCTGTCCTGATTGTATCCCCTCTCCAGATATCGTAGGACTTAGCAAAAATATTGGTTTTAAGGGTTTGTAACGTTTTGTATTGAGATACTTACTTGTCTGAACTTTATTGTTACTGAAAATGTTCACGAACTGTGAAGAAAAATCTCACAAATGAACAACAACAAATCGGATGTTGACTGAGCGAACCGTGCACGAGAAAACAAACCGAACCAAAATGATAACGGTCACGTGGTATACCAACGTCTGTGACATTGAAATGGAAATATCCCGTCTAAAAATAGATTAGACCTTGTCTGCTCAACGGTTTTTTCTCAAACGTGCGTCCGTTTTTCAGAAATACGAAAAATGCATTTTGTGGTATTACAAACACCAGGATTACCAGGATTACCAAAAAACACTTCAGGTGAATGGAAATGTATATTCTAAATAATAAACGGTAAGTAAAGTGCAATTTTATTTGTGAAAAAAATGGGTTTAATAGCGAAAAACAACGCTGTAATGGTTAACAACTAGCCGTAACTAGGGTGTGTCCCTTTAACGGGCTCATTCCAAAAGTGTAAAATGATTACACAAACGTATCTCTTATTAACAACTATCCATTAACCCCTGTCTTGGAAAGTCTGTCAAGACAGCTGAGACATGTGATCATTTCATTTCATTTTTAACTTATTTTCGTGCTTATATCCAATTAAGGTTCAAGCACGTTGTCATGGGCACACACCTCAGCTATCTGTTCAGAACAGTGGGTTAGTTGTTAGTTGGTTAGTGGTTAGTGAGAGAGAAGAGAATGTAGTGGCCTTACACCTATCCATTGAGCCCTTAAGAACTCGCTGGGTGGGAGCCGGTACCGGGCTGCGAACCCTGTAGCTACCAGCCTGTAGTCCGATGGCTTAACTACGATGCCACCGAGGCCCGTCGTGTGATCATGACAGCGCGCTGGAACCTTAGTTGTTCTCAGCACAAATTAAAAGCTCCTTTTCAAGTCGGGACTGGCTTTAACTAGTGAGAAGGGAGTTCACATAAGGTGCTTGGGTCGTAGAATAGAACCACTTTGGCTGAACGACAGGTATATCAAAAGCCGTGGTATATGCTGCTCTGTCTGTGGGGAAGTGCATATAAAGCATCCCTTGTTACTAATGGAAAAACGTAGCGGGGTTTCGCTAAGACTATATGTCAGAGTTAACAAATGTTTGACATCCAATAGCTGATGGTTAATAAATCAATGTGCTCTAGGGGTGTCGTTAAACAAACGTTTTTTACTATTTCTCGCTCCAGCCAGTGCACCACGACTGGTATATCAAAGGCCATGGTATGTGATGTCCTGCCTGTGCGATGGTGCACATAACAGATCCCTTGCTGCTAATCGAAAAGAGTAGCTCGTGAAATGGCGACAGCGGGTTTCCTCTCTCAGTATTTGTGTTGTCCTCAACCATATGTCCGACGCGATATAACCGTAAATAAAATGTGTTGAGTGCGTCGTTAAATAAAACATTTCCTTCCTTCAAACGTTTTTAGGACAGTGTTTAATGGTTAGCTGTTAAGTGATTAGGAAAAAGAAGTCGGTGTATAGACCTAATATCCCTTATATCCCAGTCATTAGAACTCGGTAGCCCGTACCAGAATGCACGCACATACACTGCATTGAAAAGAAAAACAGACTCTACAAGGTCAATAAGTGCTAAAATTCATGATCGTAACTTTTTAATTGACAGCCAAATTTAGCTTACAATGTTCATAAATTACAGTGTAGCATTGAAGAAGATCTGAGGCATCTGTAAATCAAATAAAAAGGCATCAAGCTGAAATGGAAGTCTAAAAGACGACAGTTTGATGATTTTCTTAAGAAAGCATAGAACTTATTAGCCTCAACTTATATTCCGTAATTACATATTGATTAAAACTATACTCGGTGTTGATAACATAATGCATTTCATCTGCTTTTTATTCACGTATGGTTCAAACAATATTTATTTCCGCAAATCAAATACAGCGGTTTGAAATTGGTCAACAGGAAAATGCTTATTTTAAGAACTCGTCCTACATTTAACAGAAACAAATATTTTGTAAATCAAGATAACAGAATGTTCACATGACAGTACCAAAAATATGGCTAACAAGAAAGATAGACAGGAAAAAAAAACGTAAAGAGGAAATCCAGGAAGAAATAAATAAAATAAAGAGGGCTAAATAATTTAAATGAAGGCTGTGCATTTGATTTCGAAACATATTTAAATATAGAAGTACTTTCTTGAACACTAATACCTGAGTCATCAAATAGTAAGAACACGATAGTTAAACATTAAAGGGACATTCCTGAGTTTGTTACATTGTAAGATGTTGCCGACTAATAAAATACTTTCTTCGATTAAACTTACATATTAAATATATTTTCTTGTTTAGAATATCAGTGTCGGTATATTCAATGTGTTTCTGGTCGTCTTAATATTTGTAACAAGCCCAAACTGGATTCTGTCTTCAAATAATTTCGTACGTACGAAAAAATTTTTTTTAGGAAATAAAATGTAAATTAACCTAGTACAAATATTAGAACGATCAGAAACACGTTTAATATACAGCCACTAATATTCTAAACGAAAAAATATTTTTTAGGAAATAAAATGAAAATTAACCTAGTACAAATATTAGAACGATCAGAAACACATTTAATATACAGCCACTAATATTGTATGCAGAAAAATTAATTTGATATGTAATTACAGTCGTTAAAAAGGCTCTGTTAGTCGATAACATCTTAAAAATTGCAGCAAACTCAGGAATGTCCTTTTAAAATGATTGGGTAAATGGATATTACGAGCTACATTCTATACTGGACAAAAGCTTTCAGAGGATATTTCATGTTTTTTGGTCAAATATGATTTATATCTCATCGAGTGAAGTTTGCAATCATATCTCACGAGTCGCGCAAGCTTCACAAGATGCGAAACTTCACTCGATGAGATATAAATTATATTTGACAAAAAACATGAGCTTTTCTATTTATTATATAACTTTTGGCAATTTACCTTTATTTTTAAAATGCCAGCAGCAAAATAGTTCCGGCTTTCTTACAATGAAGATAACACTTTCTACAATGACGATAACACATTTTAGAGTGAAATAGTGAAATTTTTACTCTAAAATGTGTTATCGTCACTGAGTGACTGATAACACTTTTATTTCACTGATATTTTAAGATATTTCACTAAATATTATATAATAAAGGTTAATAAATACGCGTCGTACAAATTTATGACCATTTAAATCACTGGTACCTAAATGCAGATAACTATGAAGAATCTGTTTTATTTTGTCAGGTGGTACAGTGGGGTCCAAGGGCCATATTTTCAAAACTATCTTAGCACTACGATATTGTAAAACCGTCGTAGACTATGCCATGTGTCGTAATAACGTCACTGCCTGCGATTATTTATGATACCGTAGTGATAAGATAACTTCGAAAATCTGTAGCTTGTTTTTCATTTGTATTTTAAATATGTTTAATGAAGGAGAATTCGTAATATATTGTATTGCAGAAGGAAAAACGAAATTTGAGAACAAATTAAAGGGACATTCCTAAGTTTGCTGCAATATTTATGATGTTATCGACTAAAAAAGACTTTTTAACGACTGTAATTAATTATCAAATAAAGTTTTCTGCATACAATATTAGTGGCTGTATATTAAACGTGTTTCTGATCGTTCTAATATTTGTACTAGGTTAAATTTAATTTTTATTTCCTAAAATATGGGGTGTTTTTTCGTGTGTACGAAATTATCTGAAGACAAAATCCAGTTTGGGCTTCTTACAACTATTAAGACGACCAGAAACACATTGAATATACAGACACTGATATTCTAAACAAGAAAATATATTTAATATGTAAGTTTAATCGTAGAAATATTTTATTAGTCAGAAACATCTTACAATGCAGCAAACTCGGGAATGTCCCTTTAATGTTTACCGGTGTTCTGCATTACTTTCGCCAGTAGAACTAGTTTGTTGTTCACGAGTAGTAATTAAAGAAGTATCATAACGTTACGAACTGATCGTAGTTCTATAAACGACTACAAGATATCTGTAGCATGCTTCAAGTCACGTGCTTTATTTAAATCGTCACTTGGCTATTTTTGGAACCGAGGCTTTATTTAAATACGACCACACGCAAAACAAGATAGATAAATGTGGCACTTGTATACTTGGGTGTAGTCAATATTTATCAGCTCCGTTCTCGTATATGTATGAATGATACTATCAGGTGGCTTGTTCTATATATGATAACAAGTGCGTACGTGTGTGTTTGTGCGTGCGCGTGCGTGCGTATATGGGCGCACGTGTCTGTCTGTGGTGATCGTCCATAAAGTAGTATTAATATCACTGACTTTCAGTTCCTGAATCACGTACTTTTTCTATTTGTTACAAAATGCAGTCTGAGTTATTACAAACACTAGGATGGCCAGAAACCGTGCATTTGCATAAAGTTGATACAACATGAGTGGCCGTTAGATACACTATTTATCTTACAACTAGATCTCTCAAAACGTATTAAATGAGATTCAAAAGTGAAGTCCAGCATAATATGGTGAAAACAATATGTATCTACATTGGGTCATCTCTTACACGGGTAAGAAAAAAATACTACTACATGACAACGCTATACAAATTGCAACGAGTTGTTTCAAAGTGAGTCGAATGCGTTTTTAAACAACTAGTTGCAATGCTAGACTAAGACTGTCAACTGTCACGACGAGGTTGGCCAACTCGACGGTTGTGTTGTAATTTCTCCAGCTCCAGACTTAGACGGGTGCGCTTAGATTAACAACTAATGGGTTATACGACAACACTCGAGCTGTAAGAGCGCTCAGTCGTGAGAGCAGAAATTTGGCTAACATTGCCGTAACAGTTGGTAGTCTGACACTAGCATTGGATAAATTATATATACCGAACACGAATGTATTGTTTAACTTATATATTCTAAAAACAGGTCAAAAATATATTTAAATGTCTTTTTCGACTTAAACGTATTTACGGCGTTTATGCTTGCAGTTAACTTACACGTCACATATCAATCAGTTTTAAGCGTGCCGGTTTCATTGGATGGTGTGGTTGTAGCGACCGGGTCATCACTTGCGAGAAGCCAATATCATGCCTTTAAATTGATAAGACATATGTGTGTTATAGCCATAAGATATCATAAATAACGTAAGTAATTAAGCAAGATGTAATTTTACGGGCAGAACGCTGTAAAATATACTAACATATGTTACACTGCCTTATAATTATTAGAGTATACCCCTTTAAGTAAACTGGCAATGTTCGCATGACACATTTCTCCAAGGAATTGTTTTTCAACAAATCAATTCCCAATAAATAACAAAATCTTTTTAAATGTATGCTACGCCTTCGCAAAATCTAATTATTTCAGATCCGACCTTCAATGTGTGATAATTTCTTGAATAACTGTTGCCATTAAAACGATTCTTGTGCACGTGATTACGCGACAGGTTTAAACCGAGTCAAAGAGCACTTGCACGGTGGTTTCGTAATCTTGGTAAGCCTCAAGTTACACGTTTTATATTCACAGACTAACACGTTCACACCACCAGCATTTCCCACCACACAATCTAGCTCATATTGATACATATGGCACACACTAGTGACAGGCACATGGCAACGCATGGAATACTTGGAACACGAGACGAAAATAGAGTTATAATAACGCAAGGGACATGTTTAGAAGAACGAGCGCTTGCGACCGATTTGACTGATACCATTGTGTTCTATCGCGTCGCATTCATATAACGCCAGGCGCAAAAACCAGTTTAGTGACATCAAGTGACCACGAGCACCCGACGTTCAGAACAAACGTCAGCTATTAGGAACACGGTGCATGCGTTTTCATTTATAATTTTAATTTGGCAGAGAGTAGGAAAGAGGAAAGGGAAAACAGTTAAATGTTTATTCAAATTGTAGAGATATTAATGTTGAATATTTAAATATTTTGTAATTAAGGAAAAATCGATTGGGTGTTTTTGGTAAATTTTCGATTTTTTCGTCTGCCATTTTTGTTACCGTGAAAACCACTTATTATAAATATATCGCTGGCATTGCATATGTCAACTAATTATTGATTTAAAAAATAAAATTGTATTAAAGTTGTGATCTCGGTAATATTTACAATACTAAACTAATATATCATATATAACAAAAGTTATATGCAAATTAATATGTCTGACTTATTTTTGGTTCTGGTTGTTGTTGTGGGTTTTTTTTTTTTTTTGGGGGGGGGGGTGAGGTTTTTTTTGTTAATAAGAACATAAAACGAGTGGATCACTAAACCAAAATGACAATGGAGTAAACGTGCTGGGCCTGCGCTTATAAAAGGTTTAGAATCCAGACTAAATCTCTAATGACGTCACACACGTACAATTTCGTATGGCGTTGTCATGACATTAGTGTCTCAGACTCTATTGGAGTCTCGAGTCTAGACTCTTAACAGTTTTATAGGCTTCAGGCCAGATCCTGTGCTCATATATAACTTTAGAGCGTAAACTCAAATCTATAATGACGTCACATTTGTATAGCGTTGCCATGACGTTAAAGTCTCAGACACCATTAGTCTCGAGTTTTGACTGTCACAGTGTTATAGACACAGAGACTGGGCTCAAGACTTATAAGCAATGATTCCGGACAACATGCTAATATGTATGCGTAACATACTAACACTATATTAAAGTACAGAGTCCGGACGTTGAAGTTTTTACAAGCACGGGACCAAGGAGACAATTCTTTTTCTGTTCCACTGTTCCACGTTCTGGCGAATCCGGTTTCTCACGCTGTGCAATTGTCTCGGCGTTATCTTCATTGGCATTTGTGATGTGGTTGTTTACTAGTTCGTCTGTGACAGATGCAGAGTTCTAATTGAGAAAAACACGAGATGGCTCTACTTGATATGCAGCATGGACATTACTCTCGGGAAATATGCTCTCTTTAAGTCAGTAAAGTGCTAAATTAATTTCTCGAGAAAGAAGACATTCTCCTCGCACCAGGTCATATTTCAGTATCTAGAGGAGCTATAGCCAAAGTGCAGCGCTCATTAATCAAACACAGTCTAGCACCAGTCTCTGGAGAAATATTAATATGAATACATGCACACACATATGCACGCACACACGCACACGCATACATACATCAGGCACGGCGGAGCAGAAGGGCTGGAGGCTCTAGCCCTACCCCAAATAATTCTGACTCGAAAATATTATTGGTAGTAAATCTTAATGCAGAGATGAATTTTACTTATAGAATGCAGGAAATTGCATGTCAGAGCATCTAGTTTTTAAAACTATATGTTTAGCATACCCCCCCCCCCCCCCCGAACCCCCTAGAAACTTTGCTTTGCGCCCTCGATATTAGTCAGCCCCTCAATGTCTACTTGCTTCCGCCGTGCTTGTGCATAGATATCTAGAAAAACTGTCTGTTTATCTGTCTATCTAGCTAGAGAGATAGCGAGAAAGACAGACAGATAGACAGACAGACAGATAGAAGCTGTTTATTTATCTAGCTAGCTGGAGAGAGATATAGATAAATGGACAGACAGAAAGACAAGTAGACAGGCAAACAGACAGGCAGACAGACAGACAGACAGACATATATATAAATAGGTAAGAACATGCATACGTGCACCCGTGCTCACGTGCATATACATACATACATACCTTTTTTTGCAAAAGTGAATCAACGAATGAAGGAACGAACTGATGAATAAATGAAAATACATAATTATATATAATCTTGTTTTTATGGCATTTTGCAGTAAATTATACAATTTTTAGCATTTGCTTCAGATAAATTGCAGACAGCCTAAAGTATCGAACTGACCGAATATTGATATTCATAACGCATATCTTAGCTACTAATAAATTTCCGTAACGCATTCGCCATTCTGTCACTGTTGAAAAGAATCGTTGACGATAGCTGCGCAATTTGTCATGTAGTGTGCCTGTCCTTGTCAGTTATGTTGTCGTAAAAATGTACCAAATATGTTTAATGTGTTAGCTCGGAGAAATTAATAAAAAAAAAATTCCCTAGTAACACTGTTCTTCCAATTTTTCCATTTGGCCACAACGCGCTTTTATGGCAATCAATTATTGTTAATGGCAGATTCACGCGCCCAGGCTTTCTTACCATTAACAGCGATTTCCGATTTGGCAGTTCGGATAGTCGTCTTACCACTTAGTAAAGACTGCTCCAACATTTAGCAAAAGGAGGGGGATGTGACTTTAATCATCAAAACGTGACTCCTGGGTTCGATAGCCACGTCAGTCCCAATTACGTAATACTGAACACGTAACTTAGTAACAAATCCCTTTAATTCAGATCATTTCGAAATGGGATGGCCTGACCTTTGGGTGGATAGTTCGTGTAAAATGGGTCTTAAAGTTGCACATTCTTCGGTATTATTTGTTATTTTTGTTTTAAAATGTAAAAAGTGTACTCTAAACAACGTAACAACATAGAAGCAAAAACATTAAAGGGACATTCCCGAGTTTGTTGCATTGTAAGATGTTTCCGACTAATAAAATACTTCTACGATTATATTTACATATTAAATGTATTTTCTTGTTTAGAATATCAGTGTCTGTATATTCAATGTGTTTCTGGTCGTCTTAATAGTTGTAAGAAGCCCAAACTGGATTTTGTCTTCAAATAATTTCGTACGTACGAAAAAATAGTTTTTAGGAAATAAAATTAAATTTAACCTAGTACAAATATTAGAACGATCAGAAACACGTTTAATATACAGCCACTAATATTTTATGCAGAAAATATATTTAAATATGTAATTAAAGTCGTCAAAAAGTCTCTGATAGTCGATAACATCTTAAAAATTGCTGGTACTATAGGTAAAATGTGTAAGCATACCATGTCTGTATGCTCAATGAGTTTTTGATTGTCTTAACGCCCGTGGTAACTCAAATTCATTTTATCTCCTGTGGTATATATATATATATATATATATATATATATATATATATATATCTATATGTATGTATGTATGTCGTGTGTAAGTGTATATATATATATTTAGTTCCTTTCTGAAGATAAGTAAAGACTGAAACATGTAAAAGGATAATTATTTCTTTAAATTGTTTTTTTTAAATACATATATACTGTACACTTGTTTTCTTTTATCATTTTTATATAATATTATATATATATATATATATATATATATATATATATATATATATATATATATATATATATATATATCGTACTATTTGAAAAACAATCTTCTAATATTTCAATTAACATATGACACTCACTTTTCCTGCAATAAGATATTAGTGCAACTCTTCATACGTCTACTGTATGGATGAGTTCATACATAACAATAAATCAGTTTTATTATCAAATGTTAACGTTATCGCCAGCGAGTATTCATTTGGTCTAAGACAACCCTTAATGCTCACCACGGGGACCAGTCTAGGCCATCCATCTTTTCTACATTAAAGGCTAGCATTCAGTTTGCACATCAGAAACACTTAAGAGTACAAACTGTTACAAGAGAACGGTAAAACAGCTTCCTATCGTTCCATCTATTAAAATGGCAACTAGATTTATTGCTTGTCAGATTGTTTCGTCAACAAGGCGTAAACGACGACAAATTCGACGTATTGCTGGCTGAGCGATCAGTGTTTTAAACGAATGAATTCTCATATGGTTACCTCATACGTCAAACTTGGTTAATGGTTGTTGCAATAACTGGCCGCGGCACGTGTTATGCTTTATAGAAACTATTATCAGTGATCATAAGCGTACGAGACGGGATGTGAGTGTGTGTGTGGTGGTGGGGGGGGGGGGGGCGTACTTGGAGAAAATCCTAAATCTGGGGGGAAATTATAGAGATATTGGGGCAAAATGTGCTAACCTGAGACTTGTTTTACTATGTATTTCTATCATTCTACCCACAAAATTGGTTGTAATCCATGTAAAACTGCTTAGCGATTCGTTTGCAACCATATATAACTGTTTGACAGTAATGCTAATATGAATAAAGGTTTTTATCCAGATTCTGGCATTTTTGTTTAATTCTTTGTTTAATTCTAATTTTTTTGTCCTTAAAATACTTCAGCTTCCGTAATGATGTAATTTTCTGCGTGAAATAGACGCCAAACACGTGTAAACGCACGATCGGTATAACTGCTAGTATCAGACGTAAACTTACGATGTTTAGTGAAATGGGCCCCAGATCAGTTGACTAAATTCACCAAACTCTCACAACTTTGCGATCTCGCAATTTGCAATGCAAAAATATTTGCAAGGCCGATGTGGTGTTTCTTAAAGTAACAGACCCTAGTTTTTAAACACTATTGCGTATTTTCCATTATTAAAGCCGTTTACGATAATCGATATGAGACACTGCTTACAATTTATTATTTAGAATATCCATTTGCGTACATCTGAAGCGTCTATGGCTATCCTGGTACGTACGTCTGAGAAGCAACGGTTGTGGAGACGACCCCTAATTTATTGTTTGAGGGAATTTCCCCGTTTCAACGTCACGGACTCTTTGTTTCATTCTATTGCATCTTTATTCAGACGTGTTACAGATTTGTAGATGAATCATATTTACCGTCTTGTTGCCATGTGTTCAACTTAGGGTCTGTGACTTTAAGAGAGGCCAATAGAGCTTTGTGAACAAATGACCAGCAGTAGATGGGGGGGGGGGGGGGGGGGGCAATGAAAGAATAACCCTTTAATTTAGACTTTCCTTTTTGTCTAGCTGGAGAAGGTCTTGTTATATATTATTGTGCCTTGATTTATCTGTTACTGCTCCAGGTTCAGATTAAAACATTTAGTTTATTTTCATAACTAGGTCTTTGTAATTTGTTTTAATGCTGGTCAACTTACACCAATACCTACTCGCCCCAGTGGTTAGTCAACTCGCCCCTAGCTTGAGTATTTTGCCGTTCGAGAGGTAGACGGACGTTTGTACGGTTATAATCGCTTATAACCTTCCAAACGTCCATCTGGTTATCGAACGGCAGAGTACTCGGGCTAACTCGCCCAAAACCGTTTAGTGAACTCGCCCCCAAAAGGTTACCAACTCGCCCCCAAAAGGTTACCAACTCACCCCAGTGTTTGGTCAACTCACCTTAGTGGATGGTCAACACGCCACAAATAAAGTGGAACTGGGATGAGTTGGTAATATTTTTGGAGCGAATTGACTGAACAGTTTGGGGCGAATTGACTGAACAGTTTGGAGCGAATCGACTGAACAGTTTGGCGTGAAACGACTGAACAGTTCGGAGCGAATTGACAGAACAGTTTGGAGCGAACGGACTGAACAGTTTGGGGCGAATCGACTGAACAGTTTGGGGCGAATTGACTGAACTGTTCGGGACGAATCGACGGAACAGTTCGGGGCAAATTGACTGAACAGTCTGGAGCCAATTGACTGAAGAGTTTGGGGCGAATTGACAGAACAGTCTGGAGCGAATTGACTGAACAGTTTGGGGCAAATTGACTGAACAGTTTGGGGTGAATTGACTGAGCAGTTTGGAGCGAATCGACTAAACAGTTTGGGGCGAATTGACTGAACAGTTTAGTTTGGGGTGAATTGACTGAACAGTTCGTGGCGAATTGACTGAACAGTTCGGGGCAAATTGACTGAACAGTCTGGAGCCAATTGACTGAACAGTTTGGGGCGAATTGACTGAACAGTGTGGGGCGAATCGACTGAACAGTTTGAAGCGAATCGACTAAACAGTTTGGGGCGAATTGACTGAACAGTTTAGTTTGGGGCGAATTGACTGAACAGTTTGGGGCGAATTGACTGAACAGTTTGGGGCGAATTGACTGAACAGTTTGGAGCGAACGGACTGAACAGTTTGGGGTGAATTGATGACTGAACAGTTTGGGGTGAATCGACTGAACAGTTTGGGGCGAATTGACTGAACAGTTTGGGGCGAATTGACTGAACTGTTCGGGACGAATCGACTGAACAGTTCGGGGCAAATTGACTGAACAGTCTGGAGCCAATTGACTGAAGAGTTTGGGGCGAATTGACAGAACAGTCTGGAGCGAATTGACTGAACAGTTTGGGGCGAACTGACTGAACAGTTTGGAGCGAATTGACTGAACAGTTTGAAGCGAATCGACTAAACAGTTTGGGGCGAATTGACTGAACAGTGTGGGGCGAATTGACTGTTTGGGGCGAATTGACTGAACAGTTTGGAGCGAATTGACTGAACAGTTTGGGGCGAATCGACTGAACAGTTTGAAGCGAATCGACTAAACAATTTGGGACGAATTGACTGAACAGTTTAGTTTGGGGCGAATTAACTGAACAGTTTGGGGCGAATTGACTGAAGTTTGGGGCGAATTGACTGAACAGCTTGGACAACCGGCTGGGGCGAGCTGACCTGCTCTCGTTTCTTTAGCTTCTGGTACGCCCACCATCCCATTACGTTGGCTGCATGTTAACGATGTCTTCCTCTAAAACAAATATCGACTAAAGCTGCGATATTCTACTTCAGTTTCCTTTCGTGTGTATGTTATGTCTATACAGAAGGGGAAAAAAACACCGTCAAAACTGGTAACATTCGAAAGACTCAGTTTTTACAAACTAGATAGCAAACATATAATTACATGGCAATTAAGATAAGTTCTGTTTTACTTTTTTTTATGTTGATTACCTCAAGAGTGATTAAATAGTGTTATGCCGCTGAATATCAGTAAGAAATCTTTCATACAGAGAGCAGCATATCATTATCATCAGCAGCAGCATCAATATTATCACCATCATCATTATAGTTATCATCATTATCATTACCATCATTATCATAATCACTATAGTCATCGCCATAATTATCTTTATTGTTGTTATTATTATTAAAATAATTATACAAATAGTTTTATGTTGTTTTTAACCATTCTATCCTGTGAGAAAATAAACTGAATTAAATTAAATCGAACTGAATTGAATTGAACTGAATATCTAACGATACCCAATCATCAAAACCGCATCAGCTGTTTGGTGTCAACCAAAGGTAAACGAGTAGACCAAAATTCTAAGTATCATTAAAACAGTCAACAGCTGATAAAGAAAGAAATGTTTTATTTAACGACGCACTCAACACATTTTATTTACGGTTATATGGCGTCAGACATATGGTTAAGGACCACACAGATTTTGAGAGGAAACCCGCTGTCGCCACTACATGGGCTACTCTTCCGATTAGCAGCAAGGGATCTTTTATTTGCGCTTCCCACAGGCAGGATAGCACAAACCATGGCCTTTGTTGAACCAGTTATGGATCACTGGTCGGTGCAAGTGGTTTACACTTATCCATTGAGCCTTGCGGAGCACTTACTCAGGGTTTGGAGTCGGTATCTGGATTAAAAATCCCATGCCTCGACTGGGATCCGAACCCAGTACCTACCAGCCTGTAGACCGATGGCCTACCACGACGCCACCGAGGCCGGTCAGCTGATAAAGAGCCACTTTCGTGATGGGCACAATGACGCATAGCAACATAACTGAAATACAATTTTCAAAATTACAAAAAACCCACACATGGTTAGACCAAGGAAACCGCGAACCTCCTCTAAACCGGACACCCCTGGCACCAACTAAAAAGTCCGGGTTTAAGAGGTATCCAGTTTAGAGAGGTTCTCTTCTGTACAAATATTTAAAAAGGGACCATGAAAAACGTTCTGTTTTGAGGGAATTCCGGTTTACAGCGGGTCCGGTTTTGAGAGGTTTCATGTATATGACGCTTTAGTAAACATAAACAATATTGCACCGAACGATCAACACTAAACGAACAAAAACAAAAACAAAAACAGACAGTGACGAATTTATAAAACCTGTTTGTGTTTGTTGTTTTGTTTTGTGGTTTTTGGAATGTTTTTTCTTCCCTTTTTTTTTTGTCTAACACACATGTAACTACTTATATTAAGAAAGCTTAGAGTCAGACTTGTGCATGCTTCGTAAATGTGGCCTATAGAACTAATCTTAAAATGTTCATGAGGTACTGAAGAATGTGTACTGTATTAGCCTGTCTCACAAAAAACCCAAGAACATGACAATGTTGCCACCCCTGCGTCACAGGTAGGAGCAACACATGTAGGGGTATGTGAGGAAATTACTATTGCTGCTATTAGACACATACTATCTGCTGACTATATCATTTGCGTCACAGGTAGGAGCAACACATGCAGGGGTATGTGAGGAAATGACTATTGCTGCTATTAGACACATACTATCTGCTGACTATATCATTTGCGCCACAGGTGGAATAACACATGCAGGGGTATGTGAGGAAATGACTATTGCTGCTATTAGACACATACTATCTGCTGACTATATCATTTGCGCCACAGGTGGAATAACACATGCAGGGGTATGAGAGGAAATGACTATTGCTGCTATTAGACACATACTATCTGCTGACTACCATTTGCGCCACAGGTGGAATAACACATGCAGGGGTATGTGAGGAAATGACTATTGCTGCTATTAGACACATACTATCTGCTGACTACCATTTGCGCCACAGGTGGAATAACACATGCAGGGATATGTGAGGAAATGACTATTGCTGCTAATAGACACATACTATCTGCTGACTATATCATTTGCGCCACAGGTGGAATAACACATGCAGGGGTATGAGAGGAAATGACTATTGCTGCTATTAGACACATACTATCTGCTGACTATATGCGCCACAGGTGGAATAACACATGCAGGGGTATGTGAGAAAATGACTATTGCTGCTATTAGACACATACTATCTGCTGACTACCATTTGCGCCACAGGTGGAATAACACATGCAGGGGTATGTGAGAAAATGACTATTGCTGCTATTAGACACATACTATCTGCTGACTATACCATTTGCGCCACAGGTGGAATAACACATGCAGGGGTATGAGAGGAAATGACTATTGCTGCTATTAGACACATACTATCTGCTGACTATACCATTTGCGCCACAGGTGGAATAACACATGCAGGGGTATGTGAGAAAATGATTATCGCTGCTACCCAGACGTTGGTCTCTATGGCGACAGCTGGATACTTCTCTAACATTGTAGGCAAATCGTTATACATCAGACACATATTTGCTAATTATACAATTTGCGCCACTATTAGAAATAGCACATGCATGGGACATGTGAGAAACAACAAGTTTGTTTTGTTTAACGAGACCACTAGAGCACATTAATTTGTTAATCATCGGCTATTGGATGTCAAACATTTGGTAATTTTGACATATAGTCTTAGAGAGGAAACCCGCTACATCTCTTTTTGCCATTTGTAACAAGTGATCTTTTATATGTACCATTCCACAGACAGGATAGCACGTACAAGGCATTTGATATGCCAGTATTGGTGTACTGGCTGGAACAAGAAATATCTCAATGGCCCACCGACGTGGATCGATCCCAAACCGACCGCGCGTCATGCGAGCGCTTTACCACTGGGCTACGTTCAACCCCGCATGTAAAAAAATGAGTCTTGCTGCTACTCAGAAGTAGACCTGTGTGGCGACAACTGGATACTTCTCTGACATTCTAGGCAAATTTTTATACATCAGACACATAATAGCTGCTGGTTATACAATTTGCTGAGCTGTTGCAAACATACCTCACCTGACGTACGATTTCATCCATGCGATAATGAACAGCTAATATTTTTAGTTCCGCATGTCTGGCATCGTTTCCTTAACACAGTGTACTCTTCTCTTTTTTCGTTAGATAATGGTAGCCGGATGCTATTTTTGCCGAACAAATGCGCAGGTGATATATGTCTTCATCAGGTGTGGGGAAAAACTATACCAAAATTAGAAACTAATGGGAGGTTTAGCAGCCAACAAACGAGTAATGGATGAATGGATGGATACTTAACGACATCTCATTCACACACAAAGGCAACAGGACCTATAGGTTTGTTAAACGATGACATACGAAACCTTCTTCATTAAGAAGTGTAAAAGACCAATACTAAATGAAGCATTCCTTTTAGCTGTATCCCTAATCAGCAGTGTTCTACGAATAGATGGTGTCTATAAAAGATCCCTTGCTACTAATGGAAAAACATAGCGGGTTTCCTCTGACGACTACGAGTCATAATTGTGCTCTAGTGGTGTTGTTAAACAAAACAAACTTCGTCTTTTTTTATACGCAAAAAAGTTCCTAGAATGTTAATTTGTGCTTAACGACACCAATATAGATATCACCTAGAATTACTATTCATCCACTACCAGAAAAGAAAGAAATGTTTTATTTAACGACGCACTCAACACATTTTATTTACATTATAATTAAATGGCGTCAGACATATGGTTAAGGACCACACAGGTTTTGAGAGGAAACCCGCTGTCGCCACTACATGTGCTACTCTTTCCGATTAGCAGCAAGGGATCTTTTATTTGCGCTTCCCACAGGCAGGGTAGCACAAACCATGGCCTTTGTTGAACCAGTTATGGATCACTGATCGGTGCAAGTGGTTTACACCTACCCATTGAGCCTTGCGGAGCATCCACTTAGGGTTTGGAGTTGATATCTGGATTAAAAATCCCATGCCTCGACTGGCATCCGAACCCATTACCTACCAGCTTGCAGACCGATGGCCTAACCACGACGCCACCGAGGCCGGTTCACTACTGGATGTCAAACATGTGATAAGTCCGACATGAAGTCTTCAGAGGCAATGTTTTCCATTCATTTCATTTATAGTTATTTTCGTATCTACGTCCAATTAGGTTCAAGCACGCTGTCCTGAGCACACACCTAAGCTGTCTGATCTGACTTGCTAGGACCGTGGGTTTAATGGTTAATTGCCAATGGTTAGTGAGAGCGAAGCCTTACACCTACCCATTGAGTCGTTAACCTCACTCTGGGTGGGAGCCGGTACCGGGAATCGAAACCCAGCACCTACCAGCCTTTAAGTCTGATGGCTTAACAACTACACCACCAAGGCCGGTGTTCCATGGTCATGGTAATAAGGTTTTTACGTGCACATTCAGAACAAGATGTTGGTCCGCACGCCTGTCATGGGCTCAAGTGCCGGCCTCAGCCGGTTCCTCCATCCAGGACAGGTTCCATTAGCAGCAAGATATCTTTTATACGCACTTGAAGACTCTCTTGATTCGGACAGATTGCTAGCCATTAGCAGCAAGGGATCTTTTATACGCACTTGAAGACTCTCTTGATTCGGACAGATTCCTATCCGTGTTTGAAGCTGTGCGTTGGTGGGGCTGGTGATGAACTATTGCACACTACAGCTGACGGGTGCCAGCGTTGTAAGAACGGTTTGACAGCACTCTCCATTAAAACCTTCCACGGATGCCAGGTTCCGATCTTCGGCAGATCTGCTAATTGGCGGGAGTTGCGATAAGTCGCTGGGTGTAAAGCGGTCAATGGTTTACGTAAGTTTGTAAATACACACACTTAACTTATAATGGGTACCATGTTGCGTGTGTATACTGAAGGGAAAAAAAGGTTCCTCTATATAGAACAGGTAAAATGTGGTTATATCCTAAGACTATTGGAACAGAAGGGACTTAAAAGTATTCTTATCCCCTTTCAAAACTACGTTCAAAATGTGTGGGCTTTTGTGATGATGATGATGATGATGATAATGATTATATACATAAATATATACATATATATACATATGCATATATATATATATATATATATATATATATATATATATATATATATATTTTCGGTAGTGTGATCTCAGCCGTGCATTTATTCTACATTTTTAGCTGGTATTGTTATTCGAACCCAGCACTGGTACTGGAATTCGACCCCTACGCCGGTGTACTGGAATTTGAACCCACCACTAGTACAGGAATTCCAACTCTGCACCGGTACTGGAATTCGACCCTAGCGTTGGTACTGGAATTGGCACCCAGCACCGGTATTGGAATTCCGGCCCAACGCCTACTAGAATTAATATCAACGTTTCAGCTCTTACACCACTTAAGATGGTTTATAGCCTAATATCACCACCCACTGACATCAAATTATATAATCCGTGTATTGCTAGGCTAGGGGCCCGACTGGATTACTGACGGCTCTGTGTAAAAATCATTTTGACATGCAGTGCGATGCAATTTTCAGGAAACATTTCTTCGAGTTCCACTTACTTAGGGTTTTTTTTTTTTTTTGCACCACAGCAAAATTGGCTCTGCTCGTCTGCTCAGTCATGCAATATGGTTGCATGTAGAAATGCAGCGCATCTGACAGCTGTAAACTTCTCAGAGCTAAGAAAAAAATTCAAAAACAAAGAATCAACAGAAAAATACAATATTGCTCCACTTGGAGATGTCTTCATCTTGATGTGTGTTATTTCATTAATTGAACAATACATACACGATATGCGATCCCTGTCCAGGAAAACGATACCCCTGTGTGTGCCACACGATGTAGTACTAACATATCTGCTGTTATGTCATCCTGTTCCCACAAAGCTTATTACTAGCACGTCATTTTGGCACTCATGCACATGTCAACTGGGCCATTGCAACCCTCATTTACAACTGGCCGGCAGATTCACCAGACATTTGTCCCAACGAAGATGTTTGGCACAAAACGTACCAATAATTATGCCATCTTCAAAAATACCTTGCGACTATGACCCTAGTTAACCATTTTGAGAAAGGGGTTTCGCTTCAACGATAGGGTGCTAGCCTGAGGTCTTTTATGTCATAGGCCCAGTCACCTTCAATACGGGTCAACAAATATGCACATTTTGGGGGTTTTTTCTTTTCCATCCAATTCTCCACGATTGGTATATGAAAGGTCGTGGTTTGTGCTATAAAAAAGACTCCGAATTTCTAATTCATATGAGATCAGATGTTGTCGTAATGGGCATATCTTCTTTTTGTTCTTCTTTGTTGACATCCACTAGCCGATGATTACTAAATCAATGTGCTCTAGTGGTGTCGTTAAACAAACAACTTTAAACTTTTTCTTTTTGTTCTTCTTATTGTACTCTCTCGCTCTCTCTCTCTCTCTCTCTCTCTCTCTCTCTCTCTCTCTCTCTCTCTCTCTCTCTCTCTCTCTCTCTCTCTCTCTCTACCACCATATGTTAGACGTCTAATAGCCGGTAATTAACAGTGAATTTCTTTTTCATCCCAGCAATCTTCCTCCGTCAATGAGGAGCTCGTATATCGCCGTTACTGGTGGTCACGCCAAATACTAACTTTATTAATTACTGTTCGCCTCATTTCTTTGAGAGTAGTTATAAACAGGTGCCAAAACCTGTTAAGTTTCTCATCAGACAAACAAGCATGGTTTATTTGGAAGAAAAGCTCATCTTACATAAGTGTAAACAGATGCACAGGAACCAGGAGGTTTTTTTAACCAGAAAAGTATTAAGGACAAAAATAGTTCAAAATTTTAAAATACAGTTACGGTACGTAATTTTGTAGCGCATAAACCTCAAATGTCTTAAACTAGTATTCTTAATTCAGGCGTGAACGCTACGATAGTAACAGTGATTCCAAACTCGAATCTGGGTATATGGGAAAGATGTTACTAAACCAATGAAAGTAAATTAAATAGATATTACATTAATACATCTTAAAATCATGATTGCAAAAAATGATTTTGTCCTGTTATAATCTGGAAGACATTTTAACCTTTATCGTGATAAAAGTCGTACTTCCACAAAGGACAGTGTTGAAAGGACGTTAGCAAGGTATTGATTCCACCATTCGCTGTCAGGTGCTTCGTCCACTGGAGGACACCTACTATTTACCGGCCAAATCTGGAAATAACTTGCAATACTGCTGAATTTATGTAGGCGATTTATAGTCTTCGACGTTCTGCCGAATTACTGATCTGTCTGTTCGCTATCTTCTTCTCTATTCTGCAGGTAGCAGTATACCCAGTATACCAAATACCATCTGTCTGGATTATACTTCAAAGTGTCCCTAAGTTTAAATAGAGCATTCAATACTACCACGATTGCCGTTGATAAGGCATATGACAGAACTAATTGTCATAAAGCGTTGCTTCATCCGGCCATTAAATTCCTGTAATTTGATATGAAATAGGATCAGTATTGTGTTTGAAATATTGTGCGGGTGGCACTACAATTAGCATTTCCGTTTATTGTGCAAAGCTAGTGTATTCAAAGACACTTCCTGTTATATCGGAAATTAGCGGAATAATAACCGCGTTATGTGACTGACGTGTTGTAATATTTAAACCTATGGTGCATGCGTGGATTGAGGTGGTGCGTGTAGAAGCTTTAGCCATATATATATGTTACTACGTAATATATTCTGATAAAAAGAAGGGAACACATGGTATTTGACACCAAATGTAATTCACTAATGGAGTAGTTACGCTTGTACGAAATATAGAGATGTAATCTCGGTCTGAATGTCAGAACTGCGGGATTGGCCGCAGTAACACTGATAACTTCCTGATTCTGTTTTGTTATCAGTCAATATTTTCTCTCACTATTTATGTATTCTAGGGCTTTACATTGCATCAAAATCAAGGCGATAATCGTTGTGCCCAAAACGCATATGCCCAAAATAATCACGCCATAATTAAGTACAAACATGCTGACCTCAAAATATTTCACCTCAAAATCACGGAAATGTTAAGTTTAATTAGTTTAAAGGGACATTCCTGGGTTTGCTGCATTGTAAGATGTTTCCGACTAATAACATATCTCTACGATTAAACTTACATATTAAAGGGACATTCCTGGGTTTGCTGCATTGTAAGATGTTTCCGACTAATAACATATTTCTACGATTAAACTTACATATTAAAGGGACATTCCTGGGTTTGTTGCATTGTAAGATGTTTCCGACTAATAACATATTTCTACGATTAAACTTACATATTAAAGGGACATTCCTGAGTTTGCTGCATTGTAAGATGTTTCCGACTAATAACATATTTCTACGATTAAACTTACATATTAAAGGGACATTCCCGAGTTTGCTGCATTGTAAGATGTTTCCGACTAATAACATATTTCTACGATTAAACTTACATATTAAAGGGACATTCCTGGGTTTGCTGCATTGTAAGATGTTTCCGACTAATAACATATTTCTACGATTAAACTTACATATTAAAGGGACATTCCTGGGTTTGCTGCATTGTAAGATGTTTCCGACTAATAACATATTTCTACGATTAAACTTATATATTAAAGGGACATTCCCGAGTTTGCTGCATTGTAAGATGTTTCCGACTAATAACATATTTCTACGATTAAACTTACATATTAAATATAGTTTCTTGTTTAGAATATTAGTGTCTGTATATTCAATGTGTTTCTGGTCGTCTTAATATTTGTAAGAAGCTCAAACTGGATTTTGTACGTACGAAAAAATATATTTTAGGAATAAAATGAAATTTAAGGTAGTACAAATATCAGAACGATCAGAAACACGTTTAATATACAGCCACTAATATTTTATACAGAAAAATATATTTGATATGTAATTACAATCGTTAACAAATCTCTGTTAGTCGATAACATCTTAAAAAGTGCAGCAAACTCAGGAATGTCCCTCTAAAATAACTTGAAATGCATTTCTGAATATTGATAACTCCATAACGGTACTGAACTAAAACGACCTTACTGCACAAAATCCCCGGCGTGCCCAAATTAGTGTGATCTAAAGCCCTGTATTCCCTTATGTCTTTCCATCGGTTATACTGTTGTTTGTTGGCTTTGATTTGGCGGTATCATCTTCAGTAACTTGTTATAAACTGCCATTTTCATCTATCACTGTAGGGGCGTGGCGTAGCCCAGTGGTAAAGCACTCGCTTGATGCGCGGGTGGTCTAGGATCGATTCCCGTCGGTGGACCCATTGGGCCATTTCTCATTCCAGACAGTGTTTCACAACTGGTGTAACAAAGGCCGTGGTATGTACTATCCTGTCTGTGGGATGGTGCATATAAAAGATCCCTTGCTGCTAATCGACAAGAGTAGCCCATGAAGTGGCGACAGCAGGTTTCCTCTCTCAATATCCCTGTGGTCCTTAAACATAATTATGTCTGACGCCATATAACCGTAAATAAAATGTGTTGAGTGCGTCGTTAACTAAAACATTTCCTTCGTTCCTTTATGTCTTTCCATCAGTTATACTGTTGTTTGTGGGGTTTGATTTGGCAGTATTCATTTTCAGTAACTTATTATAAACTGCCATTTTCATCTATCACTGTAATGTCGGTATTTTATATTTTGCGCTATAGAGAAACTAGACTGGGTGACTAAAGTAACGTGACACAATATTAATTTTGTTTCGTCAGTAAGCGACGGAAGGCTATGAGATTCATAAAATAATACAAGTTCCGCGCGTGAGCATGAACTCGTTTTATCATAGACTGAATGATGGATCAATGCTGTCCCACACGATCACTGTGTGCATAGCTAGCGGGAAGTCAAATGATGTAAAGTCATTATTTTACCTTTGTCAGTTTTACAAGGTAAAATCGTCTTGAGCGATCATGGAAAGGAAAAGGAAACGAATGGAACGAAAAGGAGAGAAAAAAAGCAAACGGAAGTTCAGAAGTAATGGAATGGAAAAGAAAGGGAAATGGAAAGATCATGTTTGTACAGGATAAAAAGGGAAGTAATGGCAAGGAATGGAAAGAAAAGAAGTGAAATGAAGGAAAACCAAAAGAAAATGGGACCGAAAAAAATGGATAGAAAGAAAAAAAAAAGGAATATTTGTTTAAAAATACCTACGTATTTTTTTTCTTTTGTCAGAGGTCATTAGATTTCTGTATTAGATCTCGAAATGTTTAAGATTTCTGTAGAAGAAACTGCTGAAGCTATACATGTATGTGCAAAGAAAGAAAGAAATGTTTTATTTAACGACGCACTCAACACATTTTATTTACGGTTATATGGCGTCAGACATATGGTTAAGGACCACACAAATCTTTAGAGGAAACCCGCTGTCGCCACTTCATGGGCTACTCTTTCCGATTAGCAGCAAGGGATCTTTTACTTATGCTTCCCACAGGCAGGATAGTACAAACCATGGCCTTTGTTGAACCAGTTATGGATCACTGGTCGGTGCAAGTGGTTTACACCTACCCATTGAGCCTTGCGGAGCACTCACTCAGGGTTTGGAGTCGGTATCTGGATTAAAAACCACATGCCTCGACTGGGATCCGAACCCAGTACCTACCAGCCTGTTGACCGATGGCCTAACCACGACGCCACCGAGGCCGGTCGCATGTATGTCCAGAACTCGAACGTAAGAAATTGTCTCTAAATGCAATTTGTGTGTGTGTGTGGGGGGGGGGGGGGGGGGGGGGGGTGTGTTTCTTAAGTAACCTTTACAGCAAATAAATATGACTGAAAGGTTCTTTTGTGTATATAGACATATTTCAAATGTACGAATGTTATACATTGGCAGATAATATACACCATGTGTATACATTTTGCCATCGTTAAAGGGACATTCCCGAGTTTGCTGCATTCTAAGATGTTTCAGACTAATAAAATATTTCTACGATTAAACTTACATTTTAAATATATTTTCTTGTTTAGAATATCAGTGTCTGTATATTCAATGTGTTTTTGGTCGTCTTAATATTTGTAAGAAGCCCAAACTGGATATTGTCTTCAAATAATTTCGTACGTACGAAAAAATATTTTTTAGGAAATAAAATGAAAATTAACCTAGTACAAATATTAAAACGATCAGAAACACGTTTAATAAACTGCGACTAATATTCTAAATAAGAAAATATATTTTATATGTAAGTTTAATCGTAGAAATATTTTATTAGTCAATAACATCTTTAAAAATTGCAGCAAACTCAGGAATGTCCCTTTAAGGATCTTTACAGACGGCATTTTTGTGCCGACGGTTATGCTTCCGACCTACGGCAATTTATATAGTATCGCGTCTCTTATATGTGCGTTTACGCATACAAGATTTCTATTTCTCGCTCTACCTAGTGCACCACGACTGGTACATCGAATACCGTGGTATGTGCTATCCTGTCTATGGGACGGTGCATATAAAAGATCCCTTGCTACTAATGGAACAATGTAACGGGTTTCCTCTCTAAGACTATATGTCAAAATTACCAAATGTTTGACATTCAATAGCCGATGATTAATAAACCAATGTGCTCTAGTGGTGTCGTTAAACAAAACAAACTTTAACAAGACTGTACACTCTACAAACTTTGAGGTCTGAGAGAACTCCTCTGTAGAATGGTGCACTGCCTGTTTGTCCAAGCTCTGGCTTTAAACACGAGCCATCAGTTATGATAATGCCGCCATCCATCAAGGTGTGTGAAACAATACATACACTGTAGACGTTGGCCATACGCAGCTGTTAAATACATGCGTACCTCGGTTTTTTGGTAAACCACCAACATAGCGTGCTGGAGACTACAGACAATCACATACTGACAGTCTGCACAGTGACGTATTATACAGCTGCCCGCTTATTATTAGAACAGGCTGTGGTTAAACTTTACAGGCAAGTCGTTACGGTGAGTTTCCTTGGCTCACGATGCTATTTGACCACTTGGAATAAATGTATATATTTACAGGGTTTTTTTTTTTTTTACCAGCGCTGCAATCGTAAGCAACAAAAACATGACGTATTTTGGCAAAACCGAACTACGCAGTAGCAGTGTGAACGTTTGCTTTCTAGGTCAGTCCACTCAAGCATGCTCAAAGACTCCTGAACATCAAAATTAGTGACAAGATGAAGGTCAAGATGAAGGTCAAGGCCAATGTTAATTATTAATGTGATTATCAGTACACCTATTATGATGAAGTTCTGATCTTATCGTGAGTCAGGCCTGGCCTTCAAGTTCAAGAGAGATGGTTGTTTATTAAAAATAGACTGGTGCTTTATCTGTGATAACAGAAAAAGTAGTGATCTATTTCTGATATCTAAGAGCAATCCTGTCTTTGAATTAAATTTATTAATATTGCTCCATATATAATCTGAACGACGAAGAGTATTCAAAATCGTATAACTGTATAAGGCCGAGTCGAAGAGATGTTTTGACGAAGTCGTGGCTGCTTCCATGGTACATTGCCAGGTGCTTCGTTTATTCATCCCCTGCGCGTGCTGTAACCTCACTGTGGTGCAGGGGTGTGACATTCTCTTTGAGAATGGCCAATACAGCACAAATCCCCTTGTTTTCTTCGAGATACAATTGACATTTTTAGTAAAAGTCAGTATCTATCTGCGATATTTGTATTTTTGCACAGTTCTTTACACTGTTTTTATTTAAATCGTGAATTTTTATATTGATGTTGATCATCACTTTATTTGTTTGCATTACTATAGTTTGACACCCAATAGCCGATGTATTTTTCGTGCTGGGGTGTCGTTAAACATTCATTCATTTATTCATTCATTCATTCGTTTATTCATCAAAAAGAGGACTACCACTTGAAAGACGGTACATTCTTCCTACTTTGTACTTTGTTTGTCGTCGCGTCGCCAAATACGACAAACGGTAAAACGTGGTGCAGGGCATACTCTCCAAAATGAACACGTGGTAGAATACGTGGCACAGGTATAATCGCCAAAATGAACACGTGATAGAATACGTGGCACAGGTATAATCGCCAAAATGAACACGTGGTAGAATACGTGGCACAGGTATAATCGCCAAAATGAACACGTGGTAGAATACGTGGCACAGGTATAATCGCCAAAATGAACACGTGGTAGAATACGTGGTACAGGTATAATCGCCAAAATGAAAACGTGGTAGAAGAATACGTGGTACAAGTATAATCGCCAAAATCGACCTCGGGTAAAACACGTGGTGCAATATGGGCGATAATTGATTAAAACATTGAGTCTAAACTTTTAAAGTTGTTAGGGTACGGAGCCTGATATCAATTTTAGTCATAACCAAAATATGTCTCATCCACAATTACTCGTACAACCTCTGAACGCATTTATGGCGAGCACGTGTAATTTTGATCGACAGAATTGTAACATCTCAAACATTGATCTTAAAAGAAGTAAGCGGTGAGGTTGGTGGACACATAAATAGTGTAACGCAATTACGGATGATTTTTGCCCAAGACAGTTCCCTTTAATTAGATCATCTGCAACTCCAAGCACTACAGCTCTCGGGAGCGTAACAAATATTAATTTGTGGACATTTTTCGAAATTCTCTACGTTTTGTATGCTGTAATTAAAAGACGTCGGCTGAATTTAGCTGCTTTCTGATTATTAGACTGTGTGGATCATCGTTGTGTTCGGGTCGCTTAACGTCTGACGTGGAATCCCGCGGTGGTAAAAACGACGCTGAGACTCGGTGAGAGAGACGCCGCAATTAGGTTCTGAATTCACATCACAAATGCTCGAGATGTGTTGGGAATTAGGATCTGCACTAGACCGAAAATTTCGAGGTCGAAAGCTGTTTCGATCTTCGCCTTTTTCTTTGAAGATGTTACGTGTTTCAGAAAAAGTTCAATCGACTAACTGAGACTATTTTTTTTATTTTTTTTTACTGTGAGCTATTTTAGCAACTTGTTACATACAACACATACTAATCTATATATATAATATTTTAAAAATAAATGTGCACTCAGGCCCAACAAAATCACTTTAGAAGATGTGTACGTTTTGTTTTTTTAATAATATTTTATTGATTACAAAAGTCTGCAATGTTTTTATTCGTAATTTAATTTTTAATTTTTCTATGTAAACATTTGTTTTCTTCTTGAAACCATGTCTTTTTTTTAAAATTAAACTTTAGGCCTATCTATTTTATCTGCAGCGTCTTTTCAAAAAAAAAAAAATAATACATAAAATAAAATAAAAATCAATTGTCTTTTACTTGATTCTAATTATTATACTTATTTTTTTTTTAATTCTCGTCTACTGCATTTAAGTCTCTTAAACCCAGGACTGTACAAACAGTTTAATCGGGATGATCGATTTGAAATGTTTTATTATTTTAAAAAAACCGCACACATTCTACAAACGCTTTCTGCTTGCCAGTTTCTGAGAAATGGTTCCCAAGTCGATCATACACACGCGGTATTAATATTGAACAATTAAGATGCGATGTTTGCCAAAGCCGATTTATTCACCAAATCACTTTCTCCCGTGTTTATTGTTCGTGAAAGAATAGTCCTCTTATTGGCTTTCATTGCGTTGCATTCCAAACAAACCAGCCCTAACAGGACATTTATCTGCGCAGTTCGGAAGTTAGGCCTCGTGCGTAAAGAGCGCGTTCGGGGTAATGGTTCTGGATGGACGTGGCATGACCGCGGTTGCTGGTCACCGTAAATGCAATGGCGATAATGGTCATCAAAATGTATGCGCACGACCCGAGCCCGAAACATTGGCAATATATTCGGCTTTACAGATGTGTGTGGACACTGTGTATTAATATGGGGCATAAATGTCCCGTTTATAAAGCTGGAAGTCAAATCTGCGGCTCTGTTACAAATCCAGTAGTTGGGGTTGGTTCATGATTTAACTAGGCAAGCGTAAAGAAATAAAACTGTTCTATGGGTTTTTTGGTGATGGTGCTTGTTTCTTTTTTTCTTTGTTTTGTTGTTGTTGAGTTTTTTGGGTGGATGGGGTTTGTTGGGGGCAAGGTTGGGATTGGGTATAGCTGTCGAGCGCACGCGTACAATTTGACTGATATCCTTCGTATCTATATCACATTCATATCAGTGGCGGATCCAGAAAATACATTTTGGGGGCCCCAATGACATGAGACGGAATGCCAAGGGAACTTTGGGGAGATTTGTAGGGTGGGGGTGGGGGTGGGGTGGGGGGATTAATATATAATAAAATTATAACTCGCAAAATTTATGGAGGGGAACGGGCCCCTGCCCCCTTAGACCCGCCTCTGATCACATTCATTTAACGTTGGCTGCAAACACCAGTCTAGCGAGAGAAGATTTTACCACTCTTTTTAATTGAAGTGCTTGCGTCGTAGGATCGTACCACATCGGTGGATCCATTCAACTGATTGGGTTTTTCTAGTTCCATCCAGTGCACCACAACTGGTCAAAGGCCGTGGTATGTGCTTTCCTGTCTGTGGGAAAGTGCATATAAAAGATCCCTTGTTGCATTAGGGAAATTGTAGCAGGTTTCTTCTGATGACTACGAGTCAGAATTATCAAAAGTTTGACATCCAATAGCCGATAATTAATTAATCAATGTGTTCTAACTAGTGGTATCGTTAAACAAAACAAACAAACAAACAAACACTCTTTTTAATGTCGCTTATAATCACCTCCATTTCAAAATGATCTAAACTGTAGCACGTTTGTGTCTCATACCATTCTTTTTACTTTATTTTATTTTTAAATGACTCATCTTTTTTTCTCAACGCTACTGACTTCTATTTCGAACTTCATAAAACCGAAATATGAATGATAATTTATTGTCGACACATTTTTCGAATTATAACTCGCCGAAGTATTCGACTAATCTTTTTTTTAAACGAAATTCTTAATAAAACCACGCCTTGCTCATTATTTTTACTATCTTGTAACGAGGATCCCCATTAACCCCAATATATACATGACAGCCGTGGTTTTAGAATAGAACCTCGCTAACGAACATGGTTAAAACAGAACCGCCGTCCAGCTACGTGATGACGTCATATTACCGCAAGCAGACAGGTCGGTGAGAAAATGCGTTCAGAAAACATCCTGATTACAAGCTGCGATTGACCTTATTACAAGCAGTAGCGGTGAAAAAAACTGACTGTTTCTAAAGTTATAGTTTGTTTTGTTTAACGACACCACTAAAGCATATTGATTTATTAATTATTGATATAATAACATAGTCCTAAGAGGAAGCCCGCTTCAGGCACGGTGGAGTAGGGTTGTG
Source organism: Gigantopelta aegis (assembly GCF_016097555.1). Taxonomy (NCBI): domain Eukaryota; kingdom Metazoa; phylum Mollusca; class Gastropoda; order Neomphalida; family Peltospiridae; genus Gigantopelta; species Gigantopelta aegis. The sequence continues at coordinate 53,711,209 of NC_054704.1, forward strand.
TGTGTGTGGGGGGGGGGGGGGGGGGCTGGGATGCTCTACCTTCATCAATAATTCTTATTAAAAATATTATTGGTAGTAAATCTTATTATTGGTACTAAATTTTCGATCTCAGTGAACCCCCCAATGTCTACTTGCTTTCGCCGTTCCTGCGCTACGTTCGTCATTGGTAGCAAGGGATCTTTTATATGCATTTTACGCACAGACAGGACATCATTTACATCGGCCTTTGATATACCAGTCGGGTACACTGGTTATAACGAGAAATAGCCTAATGAGCCGACAGACAGGATCGATCCCAGACAGACCTCGCATCAAGTTAACGTATGGCAATATTTAGCTCAATCGTCCCCATCAGTGCACCACGACTGGCATATCACAGGTCGTAGTATGTGTTTCCCGCCTGTGTATGTAAAAGATCCCTTGCTACAAATGGCAAAATGTAGCGGGCTTCCTCTAAGACCAACTGTTTGACATTCAATAGTCGATGATTATGGTGTCGTTAATCTAAACAAACATTTACTTCGAGTTAACGTGAATGTGAAGAACCAATCTTGCGAGCGTTTATCCTGGTCTGTCTGGCTGAACGCTGTCCTGTTTACTTACAAGGTTAGATAAAAGGTCTAATTCGAGACTGTGTACTCTTTATAATTTCGAAGATAATTGTTGCTTTACTGGCGTCTGTAATTCATTTGGCAGACAACCATCGGTCGAAACAGGAGTCTGGGACCTTTGATTGTCGGAATCGATGGACTGGTTATGATAGATATTATGTCATATATTGCTTAATGTATCGTAATAGCCTCACTAATACAACTGTCTCTCCGTCTCCGTCTCTGTTTCTATTTATGTATCTGCCCCGCCCCCCCCCCCCCCCATCTCTCTCTCTCTCTCTCTCTCTCTCTCTCTCTCGCTCTCTCTCTCTCTCTCTCTCTCTCTCAAATTCGCGCTGCTTGTTGCAAGCGAGTATGTGAAAAATGGTGAAAGACTCCTAATTTCATATTCTTAATCTTGTCTATATGCCTTTCTCTGTGTGCCTCACATATACTTGGCTTTATCTAGTTTTGTCTCTTTGTCCGTCTGTCAAACGTTCTGTCTGTCTATCGATTTGTGTCCGTCTGTCGGTCTTTGACATCCAAGATGTTTCATGCGTAATTCTGTCTATCTAGATCTTGACTAATTGCATGCATGCATACTTCCATTTTAGTTGAGTACGTGTTCTATGTCTGAGAAAAGATTAATATTTGTAACAACTTTTAAGTCAACATGTGTGCTGAACCTAATACGTGTCAAATTATAGCACCACGCTTTCAGAATTATTGTTATTATCTGGTAAGGGCGGTTGTGAATTAACCCGCAGTATCTGTAATAGCCTTATTTTTAAAAGTTCAAGGCAGACATCCACTAATAAACAGCAGAAACAGAACACATTACCTGGAAATTGATTACTTGCAGAATTATCATCGCATAAATATTACGTAACGGTTTATTCAAAAAAGGAGTCTTGATGGCGCCAAGGTTAGACGTCTGGTTACAGTGTTGTAGGTCATGGGGTCGAATCTTAGTACTAGCGCCAACCTCAAATTATTGTACATAGCTCAGGGCACTTACCTCGACTATCTGGGACTTTTTATGAGAGAAGCGAGTGAAGGAGAACTGTGTGTTCTTGTCTTGCGTTGCAGAGGTGCATCTAGGAGACTGACATGGGGATCCAGTCCCCCTCCCCTTAAAATGTCACGTGCCTCTTCTCAATCACACATTTTTAAATTGCATGGTCGGCTTGCCCAAACAAATTAATATGCCGTTATTTGATCATAGGCCACAGCGGTGTTGATTATGAAGTTAACGTTTGTTTTTCTTTAATAATATCACTAGAGCACATTGAAAAAATGTTTAAAAGTTTGTTTTGTTTAACGACACCACCCAGATTTTCAGGATAATATAAAATAGTCTTTCACTAAGGGACCGTAACAAAAGTATATTGAAGCCAGAGAGACTAAGTCACTTAGTCTGGGGGGGAGGGGGTTTACGATTTCAACATCTCCATTTAGTCTTTTTATCACTTTTGGCTTCACTTGCTTTGAACTTGAAAATCATCATACAAACACAACCCAAAAGGCTTCAAAACACTGGCCAAGGTATTTATTGTCGACCTACTGCCCATGCAAACCAGGATATCAAGGTGGCTAGGTATGTATTACAGTCAACTCTCGTTATAACGGCCATGTTGGTACCACACAGGTCTTGCCGTTGTAACGATCGTAAAGAGTTAGCTCTCTTAGTATGACAAGTGGTTTGGCAATCATGTGTAACACTAATAAATAATAAAGTAATGAAACAAACAAAACAAAAAACAAACAAACAATTGCTGTTATACATCTTGAGCGTGTTTAGGATGATTTTCTTTAATAGGAGTCACTTCTCTTTTTTCACTTATCGAAATTTGCGCGTAGCGTCGTGTCGCGGGTGTGTGTGATATTTTCTCCCAATAAACAGCGCATTAAAACATTTCACGATATATTGTAACTTCTAATTAACAAAAAGAGACTTGACAGGAACAACTCAACTCTGCATCAAGATATTAACAACAATACAAGTTGTTTAAAAAATCTCTACCTTGCACATCAAGCGCTGGAATAGAGCCGAAAAACGGCAATTGCAACAGCAAAAAAGAAGAGAAAAGAAGCATAAATTTTCTTAAATTGCTGGAAAACATGACTTGAGAAATAGGCCAACTTGGAGCTTATGTCATTGGCGTCTGATGAAAGATACCAATGGGCATATTGTCATTGGATGTATAGTTTAATAGTTACAAAGCCTTTCAGAGTGCCTTGGTTGGCCTCATATCACTGTTTAAAAACATTGTTTCACTATGTGCATTCATGAATAAATACTGTTTGTTTCTTTTATATTACTACTGTCTTCCTTTGGTCTTTTCCAAACCTTGTTCTGTAACGTCAATTTGGATGAAGCCAAAGTCAACTGCCCATTTAGTCTTTTTGAGGGGGGTGGGGGGTCAGAATCAAGACTAAGTGACTTAGTCTCTCTGGCTTCAATATACTTTTGTTACGGTCCCTAACCCAGTGAATCCCATGGCTTCAAGAGCTCCCTTTAAAGGGACAGAGCCTAGTTTTTAAACAATACAGCATATATTTCACTATTAGAGCCTTTTATGATTACTGAAATCAAACATTACTTTAGATTATCCATTTCCGTAGAACCGAAGTGGTTCTGGTCATCCTAGTATTTGTAGTACCAAAAATAGAATTTTTCATATTTAAAAAAAAACCGCACGTTCGTCTGAGAAGTAGCGGTTTATTGATTCGAGTTTTAGTATATTTTAAAGGTTATTTTAACGTTCTAATATCACATACTCTTGTTTCACTCTGTTGTAACGTTATCCAAATGTGTTACAGGTTTGTAAATTAATCAAACTTAGTGTCCAGGTCTATTTTTAAGGATATATCCTGTTTTAAGGTCACAGACACTTCTTTCACTCTGTTGTAACTTTATCCAAGTAAGTTACAGGTTTGTAAATTAACTAAACTCTCCATGTGTCAATTTTTTACGGGTTAAAACTAAGGTCCGCGCCTTTAAGAAATACGAAATACACCTCCCTCCCCCCCCCCCCCCCCCCCACCCCACCCCCCGTCACCTTGTATCTGGAACATGGATATCACCTTAGTATTGGCCAACCTGAAGATTACTTTTTATTGTGTTAATGAGGTGAGTATCCTGTATCTAGGTCAGTGGACAGTGGAACTATCCATTTAAGTTTTACGGCTGTCGGTTTCAAGTATCCCACTTTGATAATTATACGTTTAAGGCGCTTAGGTTTAACACGTACGGAACCGCGGACCGTAATGCCTTGCAACTGTCGTGACTGGCAGGAATTTGTCACTTAACAAAGTAAGTTTCTTATTCGTTATCTCTTTAATGCATTTCAAGCTAGTCTACACCCAACCCTAGCCATTCGTATACTTTAGTGTGTAAAGTAAAAAAAAAAGAAAAGTTTAACGACACCACTAGAGCACATTAATTTATTAAGATAAACCGCTACATTTGTCAATGTAGTAGCAAGGGATCTTTTATATGCACCATCCCACAGACAGGATAGTACATATCATGGTTTTTGATATACCAGTCGTGGAATTTGTTTAACGAAACCACTAGAGCACATTAATGTATTAAGGGAACCCGCTACATAGTTCAATTAGTAGCAAGGGATCTTTTATATGCATCATCCATCCTACACACAGGATAGCACATACCATGGTCTTTGATATACCAGTCGTGGAATATGAAGTAGCCCAGTGGGCCCAACAACGGGTATCGATCCTAGAGAGAGCTATACTACTGAGCTACGTCCCACCCATAAACGTTTTGTTTGCACCTCGACATAACGGTAAAACATTTTTAATTCTTCTCCTTCGTCTTGACCGTAGAACTACATTAATGAATGAATGAATGAATGAATGAATTAATTAATTAATTAATGTTTAACGACACCCCAGCACAAAAATATATATCATCTATTGGGTGTCAGAAAAGGTAAGTATATCAGGTCAGGTCAGAGTGTTTAACGTGCACATCCAGAACAAGCTGTTGTAGCGCACGCCTGTCCTGGGCACAGGTGCAGGCCTCGGCCGGCTCCTCCGTCCAGGACATAAAATCGGGGGGGGGGGGGGGGGGGCGCCTGCACTGGCAGGTGCAAGGGAGCACCAGCAGTCCGACCAGGGTCGTTAACAGACGGCGGGTGGTTTTTGGTGCTATGAAATTTGGATTGTCCCGTAGGAAAGGAAATGGTGCGCATTTCTATGAAGGAAGTTAAGGGCAATTTTGAACGGTCCGTCAAAAAATAAAAGGAGAGTGTAAGTGTATGGAAATATTAATATTTTATATTCACACACGAAGTACAAAGTCCTTGTTTGGAGGTAAGGGAGATGATATCGAGTGACGAGTCCTTCCACATAAGGAATTAGGACTTTTAACAGAAATGTACTTTAAGAAATACCTAGCGGATGACACCTCCCTGCATCAACAAATAACAATGGCCTGTTCCACGACACTAACTAACGATCGTCGGAATTAGTGGTGTGGGAGTATCGTACACTTGCACGTGCTTGATAACAAAAACAAGTTTGTTTTGTTTAACGACACCACTAGAGGACATTGATTCATTAATCATCGGTTATTGGATGTCAAACATTTGGTAATTTTGACATATAGTCTTATAGAGGAACGCTACATTTTTCCATTAGTAGTAAAGAATCTTTTATATGCACCATCCCATAGACAGAATAGCACATGCTTCGGTCTTTGATGTACCAGTCGTGGTGGACTGGCTGGAGAGAGAAATAGCCCAATGGGCCCGCTGACAGGGATTGATCCCAGACCGACCACGCAACAAGCGAACGCTTTACCACTGGGCTTCGTCCTGCTCTTATGCTTGGTAACAATGCCAGGAACAAACCCCCAACACAATCCGAGGTTTACAATAAATCTGAGTCTATCACCTAATTAACTAACGATTGGTGGTATTGCCGATGAGGGTATCGTATGTACTTGCAAGTGCGAGACACGGAGGATATCCTCAAATTCGGGCAAAAATAATAGTCTTTCTGGCAAAATGTGCTAACCTGAGACCTTTTATCATTCTACCTGCAAAATAAGTTGTAATCAATATATAAAACTGCGTAGTAATTCATTTGCAACCTTATATAGCTTTTTGGCAGTAATGCTAATATGAATAAATGTTCTTATCCAGATTCGGTCATTTTTGTTTTAAGTAGGGCAAAAACCAGCCTGCCCCACCCACTCAAAAAATGAGAGCCCGTACGCCTTCTGCCCCGGATTGGGCCCCTGACTTCCCAGAGACCGAACCCTGGGGGCGGACATGCTCGAAATCTCCGTGGTATATGAGCATGCCAAAGTATAACGCACGCACGCCCGTACGCCTATGGGGGCAACAATACCACAAACACCAACTAACAATCCAAATTAATACAATAGTACTGAGCGTATCACGTTTGCTGAAACGAGCGGAGGGGGGGGGGGGGGGGGGGGAGGGTAGGATAGAGGAGGTGGAAGAAATATATTACTGCAACTGACAGAAAAAGTAAAATGTATGGCAGCGGAGGCAATAAATATAGGGATTATATATTAATCAAAACGATCCCCGACAGGCATGTCCGATGTTGTAAAAGCGCTCGAAGGATGATCAGAAGATATTACATAAAAGAACACTCTTAAGACGCTAGTTCCTTCGCTTCAGAACACAAATCCTATATAATGACTTTCTCTGAAATAACATATACATGCATAAACTTCCTATTTTATGGAATATCAAAGCGGATTTGTTCTGCGTACCTGCATATCTGCAATTAGGATCTCATTTCAACGAAGACATTTTCGGAAGAAATTATATTTGTCTTAACTGATTGGAAACATATTTTATTGAAGAAACAAGAAAAGGATTGAGCACAATTTTGCAAGCTTACTAGGCCCTCTCCGAACAGAATGAAAGAAAAAAATGGTGAATCATTTTTATGGCATTGATGTCCTTCTTTTATGTCAAAGATTACTTCGATAAAGAATGTGCCAACATTTCCATTGCTGTCATTAATGAGCGAGAAACAATAACAGCGCCTTGTAACATTGTCACGTCACGGCTTAATCGTAGAGACACTCGGGCTGTGAGAGGAGAGATTACGAAGGAATGCTAAATGGTCCGAGACTCTACAACTCAATCATCCAAAAGATCTTTTCACCAAGAAGGCTATGAACTTCTAGCACTCTTGTAACATAATTTGGTTCTTTGATAATACTCTTCCACCACAGACAAACCAATTTAATCGTTGTACTCTTGATTGTGACCGGGGGATGGGTGGAGTGCAGCGCTGTGGTGTAGTGATCGCCTGACAAACCAATTTAATCGTGGGACTCTTGATTGTGGCTGGGGGATGGGTGGAGTGCAGTGCTGTGGTGTAGTGATCGCCTGACAAACCAATTTAATCGTGGGACTCTTGATTGTGGCTGGGGGATGGGTGGAGTGCAGTGCTGTGGTGTAGTGATCGCCTGACAAACCAATTTAATCGTGGGACTCTTGATTGTGGCTGGGGGAGGGGTGGAGTGCAGTTCAGTGGTGTAGCGATCGCCTGAGGTCCGATGGACTGCAGGATCGATCGTCCTATGTTGATTTGTTTGGGGTGTTTTCCTCCGTTTCAACAATTGCCTCACTCACAACTGATACCTCAAAGTTCGTGGTATTCTGTCTATAGAAAAAACAATATAAATCATCCCTTGCTGCTCGGTAGGAGTAGCCTATGTGGAAATAGCTGTTGTCCTTTGTTTCTCGTTTGCGGGCGGGATTTAGCTCAGTCGGATGAGTGCTCGCCTGGGGTGCTTGCGTCATAGGATCGAACCACCTCGGTGGATCCATTCAGCTGATTTTTTTCTCGTTCAAACCAGTGCACCACAACTGGTCAAAACCCGTCGTATATGCTTTTGTGTCTGATGGAAAGTGCATATAAAAGTTCCCTTGCTGATAATGGAGAAAAGTAGCGGGTTTCCTCTGATGACTACGTGTCTGAATTACAAATTTTTGACATCCAATATCCGATGAATGTGATCTAGTTGTGTCGTTAAACAAAACAAACTTTCACTTTGTTTCTGTTGACCAAGTGTCGGAATAACCATATGTTAAACACCAAATAGTCCTAGTTTAAAACATGTTGAGGTATAGTTAAACCTTGCTTTCTTTCCCACAGACAGTATAATAAATGTTGTAGCTTTTAGTTTCACCGTGGGTAAATGTTGAAGCCCAAAGCACAACGGATCCACTCTTGCTACTAATGGAACAAATGTAGTGGGTAAAAGAAATAATCCCTAAATCTTAAAATTACCAAGATGACTACCTGTCAGAATTACAAATGTTTGACATCCACTAGCCGATGATTTATAATCAATGTGTTGTAGTGATGTCGTTAAACAAAACAAACTTTAACTTTTAATGGAAAATTGTATCGGGTTTCTTCTCTGTGACTACATGTCAAAATCGCTAAATATTTGACATTCAGTATCTGATGATTAATAAAGTTTGTTTTGTCGATCCCAGACCGACCGCACATCAAACGAGCGCTTTACCACTTCCCCGCCCCTCCTGGTGGTTAATAAAGTTTGTTTTGTCGATCCCAGACCGACCGCACATTAAACGAGCGCTTTACCACTGGGCTACGTCCCGCCCCTCCTGATGGTTAATAAAGTTTGTTTTGTCGATCCCAGACCGACCGCACATCAAACGAGTGCTTTACCACTGGGCTAGGTCCCGCCCCTCCTGATGGTTAATAAAGTTTGTTTTGTCGATCCCAGACCGACCGCACATCAAACGAGCGCTTTACCACTGGGCTACGTCCCACCCCTCCTGATGGTTAATAAAGTTTGTTTTGTCGATCCCAGACCGACCGCACATCAAACGAACGCTTTACCACTGGGCTACGTCCCACCCCTCCTGATGGTTAATAAAGTTTGGCTTGTCGATCCCAGACCGACCGCACATCAAACGAACGCTTTACCACTGGGCTACGTCCCACCCCTCCTGGTGGTTAACAAAGTTTGGCTTGTCGATCCCAGACCGACCGCACATCAAACGAGCGCTTTACCACTGGGCTACGTCCCACCCCTCCTGATGGTTAATAAAGTTTGGCTTGTCGATGCCAGACCGACCGCACATCAAACGAGCGCTTTACCACTTCCCCGCCCCTCCTGGTGGTTAATAAAGTTTGTTTTGTCGATCCCAGACCGACCGCACATTAAACGAGCGCTTTACCACTGGGCTACGTCCCGCCCCTCCTGATGGTTAATAAAGTTTGTTTTGTCGATCCCAGACCGACCGCACATCAAACGAGTGCTTTACCACTGGGCTAGGTCCCGCCCCTCCTGATGGTTAATAAAGTTTGCTCTGTCGATCCCAGACCGACCGCACATCAAACGAGCGCTTTACCACTGGGCTACGTCCCGCCACTCCTGATGGTTAATAAAGTTTGTTTTGTCGATCTCAGACCGCCCGCACATCAAACGAGCGCTTTACCACTAGGCTACGTCCCGCCCCTCCTGATGGTTAATAAAGTTTGTTTTGTCGATCCCAGACCAACCGCACATCAAACGAGCGCTTTACCACTGGGCTACGTCCCGCCACTCCTGATGGTTAATAAAGTTTGGCTTGTCGATCCCAGACTGACCGCACATCAAACGAACGCTTTACCACTGGGCTACGTCCCGTCCCTCCTGATGGTTAATTAAGTTTGGCTTGTCGATCCCAGACCGACCGCACATCAAACGAGCGCTTTACCACTGGGCCGATGATTTATAATCAATGTGCTGTAGTGATGTCGTTAACCAAAACAAACTTTAACGTACGTATGTACGCACATTGTGTGACATATGTGTATGTATATAGTGACACAATGAAACTACACATATAATATGCAAACAGTATGTATGTATGTCGGGGTTGACTAGTACATACATAGATATCGATGCATTAACGCAGGAATAAAAACCCTTTTTAGCGTCATAAACTGCCTCATGCCACAACTGTATCATCATTTTATGTATTGGTGCTGCATGCACGTACATATTAATAACCACAAAATATTAAAGTTAATTTGTTCTGTGATGCTTGAAACAAATCTTTTCGAGCAAATATTTTCTCTACAGTTAATTAACTTTTTTTGCTCATCTATTCAGCGATGCAATAATTGGTTCAATTTTTGTTTCCACCACTGGAAAAAAATCATTCGTCAGTTAATGCCGAATTGGTTTGGAAATATATTTTATTGATTGGGTGGGGTTTTTAATGGTACAAAGAAACAATGTAATGATGTAACTTCATTATGAACACATGGAACACTACGTTTAGGCACAATGCTTGCATTTTAAAAAACAGATTTCGCAAATTCGGCCCTAAATAATTATAATTATTCTAAAGTGGTCACATGAATGAGCGTCAGGTTACTTGTTTGGATTCAAAGTTAAAGGAACATGCCTGAGTTTGCCGCATTGTTTCCGACTAATAAAATATTTCTACGATTAAACTTATATATTAAATATATTTTCTTGTTTAGAATATCAG